>NW_020230329.1:0-60491 GCF_003227715.2 Harpegnathos saltator | reverse complement strand
TGGCGATGTAGAAACTATTGCAAAACGCAAAAAAACATGAGGAACGTTCGGACACTACTAGAAATACACAATTTGTCCAGCAAGTGCAAGAGATCGTTGACGAAAGCCCTTCAAAGTCCATGAAAGCCATTGCGAGGGACCTGAATGTCTCTGAGAGCCTAATCCGTCGAGTTGCCCACTAAGACTTCCGCTATACATCCTACGTTATGCGCAGAGGACAGTTTATGTCGGCACAAACTCGGAACAGAAGACTTATCCGAGGAAAACGTCTTTTGAACAAGCTTAAACACCCTGAAATTCCTAACATGTTATAGTTTTTTTTCTGACGAAAAAAATTTCAACCAAGACCAAAAATTCAATCGGAGAAATAACAGGTGGTTATGCTCACATCCTACAGAGGTTCCCCGTATTATGCACACGAAATTTTCAACTGTCATGGTTTAGGAGTTGGTGAGCAACGAAGGACATGTTATGCCACCCCATTTCTTTCATCAGGGGCTTCGGGTAATACTGCCGCCTACATCGAGGTTTTAGAAACAGTTGTGAAACCCTTTGGAATTGATAGTGTATGTGGGGACAGACCATACATATTCCAGCAAGACTCTGCTCCTTTCACACAAAGCTATGACGACACAAGATTGAATGACCGAAAATTTTATGACACATTACCCCAAACTTATGGCCACCTTAGCTCCCAGACCTTATCCCCTGGATTATTACGTATGGGGCGTAGTTTGAGCGGAGCGAGACCAATAAACATCCTCATAATAATATTTCAATCAAACCACCCATGAAAGAAGGGAGGGCCGTACTAGGTGGCGACGGGACGCCTTGCCGTTCGGGATCTGCATCTCATTTTTCGTTCCGAGGAGAGGAAAAATATCGAGAGTGCGGTAGTCACTAGACCGGGAATCGAAACCCGGGTCTTTCGCTTGCCGGACGACTGTTCTAGACCACTGAGCTATCTGACGCTCCACGCTCACGACACTCTCCCCTCCCAGATAACGTTGAGAGATGTCGTTCGGAAGCGACATCTCTAGTGCTATCCCGAGCGCACGGCAACTACAGAGAGAGGCATTGTTACTTGTACCTGGTGGTACAAGCTGACAGTCTCTCAAAGTCAAAGGTTGCTATCCTTTTTAAGACCTGCTGTCCATGTATGCCGGCCTCCACCGTTGCCCCTCCTTATCCGGTGCAAATAATAGAAATTAAGCCCCGGGGTCGACGCATATTTTGGCTGCCCCCGGGCGCTTGACACGTTTTTTTTGCAACGCGCTGAAGGGGATCCACCATGAAAGAAGGAGGGCGTACTAGGTGGCGACGGGATGAAGGATGCCTATAACAAACAACAATGATCAAAATGAACAAAGAGCATTTGATTCGGGCATGCAATCATTTTCGACCCCGGATTGAGTCCGTTATTGCCTGCTAATTGGGGATTTTATTGAATAATTGTATAGTCTGAGTCAATTAACGTCGTGTAAAAAATTTCATGAAATTATAATAAATTTTGCAAAAAATATGAACAAATTAGTTTTAATGTCAATTTGTCCTCAAATACTGTACGCACCCTGTATTATAAATTTTGACGGACCGGATTGCAGAATCCGCCTTTGTACCTGGAGAATAGTACGAAGAAAATGCTGCAACAATTTGGTAATAATATGTATCATCAAAGAGACGAAATATTTGCATCACGTATAAAATAATATGTTCCGAGTGACTCGCCCAGCGACGCGGGTAAGCGGACGCTTTATTAATGTATGATAAATTTTTGACGGGCGGATTGCAAATCTGGCTCTGTAGGGTTCTCGAGAATAGTTCAAGGAAGATACCATAATAATTTGGCGGTTATATATATTGTCAACGAGGCAATATATTGTTTCTTGTAAAGAATTGATTCCGCCTAACTTCGCTGCGACATTTGGTACAGCTAACGCTTATTTGTATATAATAAATTGTTTGACGACCTGTTTTGTTAAAATCTAAATCTATAGAGATCTCGGCAATAGTTGTAGAAGATGCTATAACAAGTTTCATGGTCATATATTACGTCAATAAGGTAAATATTGCTTCTGTAAAAAATTGGTTTTAATCCACCTGACTCGCTTGCAACTCCTGGTACGGCTGATACTTATATATTATATTATATATAATATTAAAATTTTGACGGCCGGATTTGTAAAATCTGGCTGTTGTAAGCGCTTCAGGGATAGTCAAGGGAAAGATGCTGTAACAGTTTGCAATTATACGTATCGTCAATGAGGCGAAATTTTTGCATCTATTATAATTTGGAGGATTCGCTGCCGATGCTGATATGGCGGACGTCGGCTTCATTTATTTTTTCATAATTTTGCATGGCAGATTGCGATGGCCAGATATTCTGGGCTTTATTGAGATCTTCGGGAATAATATAAGGAACATGCTATAATAATTTGGCGGTGATGTTATTAACATCAGCTAAGACAAATTAGATCAATTTGTTAAAATAGGTTTTATTGCACGTAAGTCGCTGCGACACTTGGCCCTCACTCGCCCAAAAAGCCTGGAAAGGCAATGTTCTTCGCCATGTATCGGCCGGCGAAATGCCTCAGTGAGTAAGATAAGAATTTATTATTGTGTACAAAGAAATGATAAGAAAGTTGTCGTGCTAACGTGTTAGCATTGATTTTGTTTTTAATACTTGTTCTGGCATAAATGTTTCAATTTAAATTTTTTGTTTGAGATTATAAAAATTAGGTTATTTTTGTTTGAATTTTTTTAAAAATAACATTTTACAAGCAAAACAAACCTGTAAATAATATACAGAACTTTGGCTACAAATTCTGGTGTTACCAATACTGATACAATAAAAAGGTCCAATGAATATCGACCTTCACATACATCTTCTGAAAATGTATAAAGTTTTTATATAAATATGTTAAGCCCGCGATCGATTGTTCTTCTGTCAAACTGACTTGATTCCAACTTTCCCTGCTCTAAAATCCCAAAACACAATGCTAGGCCCGATAGCGATAAGCGTCAAAGCCCATCTACCAGTGAGTATAAAGGGTTCATTTCTTACAATACTGTCGTAAGTTGTAAGAATTGACCAATTATAGCCCGATTTATTTTTGTAATAATCCGACTGTGATTCACCAATGCTTACGGCTTACAACTTACGACACGTATTGTAGAATTACCTTAATGGCTGCAAGAATAAGGTTCATTAAGCATAAAACAGTAGAAATCTTCTCTTACCTGATGCTTCCAATTCACGACGAACCTTATGTACGAATGATCGGGCGCAATTGAGAAAGTTGGAGATTTCTAAATCGGTGTGTTTCGCGCATATTGCGACGATAACTGCATGTCTCTTCATTTCTTGCGTTATTTTATAGTCCTCCATTGATGATCTGACAAGAAAAAAAACAAAAAAAAATTGTTCTCCAGAAATTTCATTCACATATATGAGTGTCCTAAAAAATTCTCTTTCTATAACAATTTACCAGAAATTCAATTATTTACATATATTTTAAATAGCATTTATAATTCAATGTTATGCTTGATTTTAAATACATATATAATGTATTTCATATATTCTACAAATTATATATAATAAACAAATAATTATAATAATTGACTTTACTTTCAACAGCTTTCAGTCGAACAGGATCTAATTTCTCGGTCGATCTTTGATTTAGATTTAAAGACTTGTTGACATTAGCTACGGTTCCAGTCAAACTAGAGTTCCTTAACTCTGTTTGTTCGTAAACCAAACTGAGGAGGTCACATGTTACTTTGGATACGCTTCTGTCATTGACTTTGCTCAGTTGAGTATTCGTGATGTGCTTAAATCCAAAATATCTCTCTCCATCAGATACAACCTGAAAATAAATGCTTACGTATAACAATAATTTCTTAGCAGTACATAGATATAAAGTCATTACATTATAATCACGTTTAATTAATTCACCTTTCCTGATGTCGAATTTTCTTTATTTTCTTTATTACTTTCTTTAAGACTGCTTTTATTAAAAGCAATGTTTTC
The DNA here is from genome assembly GCF_003227715.2 of Harpegnathos saltator. NCBI lineage: Eukaryota > Metazoa > Arthropoda > Insecta > Hymenoptera > Formicidae > Harpegnathos > Harpegnathos saltator. The sequence goes on along the minus strand of NW_020230329.1, from coordinate 56,461 downwards.
CTGAAAAATATTATTCATTTTATGTAATAATAGAATTTTATACTGTCATAATACTCGAGTTGCACAATTACGTACTAATATTAACATATTTATATAAAACTTACATTTTCAGAAGATGTATGTGAAGGTCGATATTCAATTGAGACACTTTTTATTGTATCAGTATTGGTAACACCAGAATTTGTAGCCAAAAGTTCCTGTATATTATTTACAGGTTTGTTTTGCTTGTAAAATGTTATTTTAAAAAATTCAAACAAAAATAACTAATTTTTATAATCTCAAACAAAAATTTAAATTGAAACATTTATGCCAGAACAAGTATTAAAAACAAAATCAATGCTAACACGTTACACGACAACTTTCTTATCATTTCTTTGTACACATAATGAAATATTACACTTGTCAATAATATACTTAAATACACAAACTTAGATACATAAAAGGGAAATGTATTTTTGTACTAGATACTAATTAGTACTAATTAGATCGTTATATCGTACTACAAGTTACTTTAGATCTTTTAAATTTATTTTTCTCTAAATTGTCTTTGTATTTTGTTTATATTTAAATTGTTTTTGTATATATAAATATATTCATTACTTTGCTTGTTAAAAGTATTACACATAAATTTTTATCTCATAAGAAATATGAATTTTATCAACTTTTTTATAATTTTAATATATATATATATACAGGGTGGACCATTTTAACCTTTAATGGAGAATAACTCGACCGGTGAGCGAAATAATGAAAAAAGTTTCATACAAAAGTTGTTGGACAAGGAGGGGGACGTATGACCATATCCTTGAATTTGACCTTGACTTTGACCTTAGGGGTTATTTGAAGGTCAAATAACATTTTTTAAATGGAATTGCCTATTTTCGACCCCGGATTTGGAAAGAGCGGGAAATTTTAGAATAGGATATGGTATGATCGATAAGATCAAATGTCATGTTTTGAGGTCATTTCAAAGTCAAAAGGAACTTGTACGTGTATTCATGCGAAAATCGTATCTGTATACGGGGATTTCTAAATTATCTTCTACACTTAGCATTACTCAGAGACAACGACGTGGACGTGGTAGAATTCTGCCTCTTTCGGGGTGCTTGTTTAGAGTGAGTCCCCTTGCCTCTCACTATGCATACTTTGCTATTGTTAATCTAGCTATTCAAAAGGTTTTCGAAAGTTGCACCGTTCGCATTTATGCAATAATTGAGCCTTCTTTGGAAATGGGCCACTGTGCTGAGCAAGACATTTCGTGGAATCGCTTCACAAGCTCGTCTTATGCGATTTTCCATATCTTCTCTTGTTGTTGGTTCTTCTTTGAAAACAACTTCTTTCAAATAGCCCCAGAGATAAAAATCGAGTGACGTCAAATCAGGAGAACGAGGAGGCCATGCAATCGGACCCTCTCGACCAATCCATCGGTTCGGGTACCTTTCATCTAAAAACCTCCTGACTATACGTGCAAAGTGCGGTGGTGCACCATCCTGTTGGAAGAACATCCTTCGCCTGGTTTCCAAGTCTACGTTTTCCAACAAATGAGGCAATTGGTCTGTGAGCAAATCGAGGTACGTATTTGCATTCACAGTACGTTCGAAAAAGAATGGACCGACCAAGTATCCATTAACAATCCCGCACCAGACATTGAGGCTCCAGCGGTGTTGATTGTCAATCGCTCTATGCCAGTGCGGATTGGTATCGGACCAATAATGGCAATTATGCCGGTTCAACTCCCTTGTGTTCTTGAACGTCGCTTCATCGGAAAACATCACAAATCTAAAAAAATTAGGGTCCCGATCGATCTGCTGTAAGGCCCACCGGCAGAACTCGAGGCGTCGATCAAAATCGGCAGGTAATAATGTTTGGGTCAAAGTGATATGATAAGCATGGTACTTCCGAGCCTTCAAAATCCGCAAGAATGTGGACTTCGGTATTCCTGTGGATACCTCCAGTCTACGGCTCGAAATATGAGGATCGAGATAGACCGATGCCAAAATAGTCAGCACTCGAACGTCATTCTCGTCATATTCGTGATGACGACGTTGACGTGTCATTTGCCCAGTACGTGCCCTCGTGGTCAAATTTCTGATCGTCACGTTACACGGATGTTGTCTCCTCGGAAAGCGCTGAGCGTAAAGTGCTGCGGCATTCACATAGACACCTCGACATTTTCCTAAAATATAAATCATATCAACGATCTCATTGAGTGTATAATCTCCCATTTTAATCACACCAAATCTCTGCTTATTAATACTAAGAGACAAGCTGTATGATAATAATTGAGTTTTATCTCAATGAACAATATTTATTATACTAGCTTTATAATAATTATTGTTATAATTATTATTATCAATATTATTTTTGGGCGGATAATGATAATAATAACAATGATAACACTATTTTGTATTCTCAGCGAATAATTCCTTACGAGTGAAAAATGTGAGCATTACGCGGAAGCGACGTGGACATATTGTATTTCCCTGCGTGCTCCTACCGGCCACATGTGAATGCTGCAGCACTTTACGCTCAGCGCTTTCCGAGAAGACGACATCCGTGTAACGTGACGATCAGAAATTTGACCACGAGGGCACGTACTGGGCAAATGACACGTCAACGTCGTCATCACGAATATGACGAGAATGACGTTCGAGTGCTGACTATTTTGGCATCGGTCTATCTCGATCCTCATATTTCGAGCCGTAGACTGGAGGTATCCACAGGAATACCGAAGTCCACATTCTTGCGGATTTTGAAGGCTCGGAAGTACCATGCTTATCATATCACTTTGACCCAAACATTATTATCTGCCGATTTTGATCGACGCCTCGAGTTCTGCCGGTGGGCCTTACAGCAGATAGATCGGGACCCTAATTTTTTTAGATTTGTGATGTTTTCCGATGAAGCGACGTTCAAGAACACAGGGGAGTTGAACCGGCATAATTGTCATTATTGGTCCGATACCAATCCGCACTGGCATAGAGCGATTGACAATCAACACCGCTGGAGCCTCAATGTCTGGTGCGGGATTGTTAATGGATACTTGGTCGGTCCATTCTTTTTCGAACGTACTGTGAATGCAAATACGTACCTCGATTTGCTCACAGACCAATTGCCTCATTTGTTGGAGAACGTAGACTTGGAAACCAGGCGAAGGATGTTCTTCCAACAGGATGGTGCACCACCGCACTTTGCACGTATAGTCAGGAGGTTTTTAGATGAAAGGTACCCGAACCGATGGATTGGTCGAGAGGGTTCGATTGTATGGCCTCCTCGTTCTCCTGATTTGACGTCACTCGATTTTTATCTCTGGGGCTATTTGAAAGAAGTTGTTTTCAAAGAAGAACCAACAACAAGAGAAGATATGGAAAATCGCATAAGACGAGCTTGTGAAGCGATTCCACGAAATGTCTTGCTCAGCACAGTGGCCCATTTCCAAAGAAGGCTCAATTATTGCATAAATGCTGACGGTGCAACTTTCGAAAACCTTTTGAATAGCTAGATTAACAATAGCAAAGTATGCATAGTGAGAGGTAAGGGGACTCACTCTAAACAAGCACCCCGAAAGAGGCAGAATTCTACCACGTCCACGTCGTTGTCTCTGGGTAATGCTAAGTGTAGAAGATAATTTGGCTAAGTGTAGAAATCCCCGTATACAGATACGATTTTCGCATGAATACACGTACAAGTTTCTTTTGACTTTGAAATGACCTCAAAACATGACATTTGATCTTATCGATCATACCATATCCTATTCTAAAATTTCCCGCTCTTTCCAAATCCGGGGTCGAAAATAAGCAATTCCATTTAAAAGATGTTATTTGACCTTCAAATAACCCCTAAGGTCAAAGTCAAGGTCAAATTCAAGGATATGGTCATACGTCCCCCTCCTTGTCCAACAACTTTTGTATGAAACTTTTTTCATTATTTCGCTCACCGGTCGAGTTATTCTCCATTAAAGGTTAAAATGGTCCACCCTGTATATATCATTGTCGATATTCTGAGGATATTCTGAGAACAATGTTCCTGCGGACATAGGAATGTTCTGAGTGTATCGAGACATGATGTTTTTAGAATATTATCAAGATATTATGTTATCTGGGACATATCCAATTATACATATTGAAATTAATAATAATTATTATACTTACATAATCTTGAAATTTTTCTTTCTTAACATTCAGTGCTTGTACGATGTTGTTTTCTACTTTATTTCTGGCAATTGTCCTTAATTTTGTAGTCCTCTTTTTTTCCTTGACATTATATAATATAAAAAACTTATACTAATTATATTATACTATACTAATTATATTATATTGTATTATACTAATTATATACCTATACTAACTTATGCCTTGGTAGAAATAAGTATGAAAAGTATATCAAATATAATCAATATCAATTAAAAATTGAATTAATTTGAAATTCATAAAAAATATTAAGATTTATTTACTTTAAAAATTGATTCTTTTTAATTGATATAAATGCTATTTTTCGCAGGATATTTTCTTGGGAAATTTTTCTAAAATTCTATTAAAACAATAATTTGACAAAAATAAGCAAAATTTATTTCAAATTAACAGTGTATTTTTAAGGAAAATTAAAAACAAGGAAATAATTTCTATGAAACAGTAATTAAATATGTCATTGATGATATTCAGTAAAATAAGAAAAGTTAATGTATTAAGCAGAGGAACAGTAAAATTCAACAAAATTATAAAAAACAGAATTAATAAGATTAAAGAAAACCGTTAGTGAAAATAAAATCATATACATTTTTTAGATTTTACCTTTTGATTCTTTTTAAAATCATTTTCAATAGAGTCTTCATCTTCGGAAGTTGTCTCCAGGTCGAAATGTTTCCGTTTTAGCATCTTTCTATCAGTTTTTGATGGGTTTGGAATTTCAAACTTCAATACATTATCGCACTGCTTACACATTTCGGTCCATTCTAATAATTATAAATATGATTTGAAAATATAACATTTGTAATTATAGCGTTAAAAATATTGTGTGCATATTCTGCTCGAAAAATTGTTAAAAATTTTTTTGGAAATGTCTCGAAATAAAAACCGTTTTCAAAGAATTTTTAAATAAATATTATATCTGAGAATGTCTTAAATTCTTTACAAAATTAAGATCACGAATATACAATTTCAAAGATTTTGTAGAAAATATTACAAGAAATTTTTATATATTTTCTGTAAAAATCTCCTGAAAACGATTTCAATTGCAATATACTTTCAGAAAAGTTCGTGTTAACAAACAATGTGATTTTTCAACAACTTTTTTCTAGCAGAATATAAAAATAAAAATGTTTCCATGAGCACGAGCAAAGTGTGCTGGTGAATAAATTTTTGTTCACATGCTACGTATATCTATATTTATATAAATTATATATTATTATGTTGTTTTAGTACTAAATATTTATTTCCAATGCAAATGTATTAAATTCAGTAGAGTAGAGAAAATATGTTCAGATGTAATAAAAGAAATGTCTTACTGTTAATAAAATATAACAAGAAAATTGTATTAATATTTTTAATATATGCAATTAAATATGTAAACTAAATATTTACATGCGCTGATATGATGCGAATAATAAAAAGATGTGAGATGTGTACCATGCACATAGCACTAAAATCTCTAATGTTTTTGTCGTTCATAATCAGTATGTAATTGCTTTTAATTTACATATTTAATTGCGTGTATTAAAAATATTACTTTATTATATTTTTTTAACAGTAAGACATTTTCTTCTATTACATTCAAAACAATTTTTTTTCTTTCTATTAAATTTAATATTTGCACTGGAAACATTAGGTTTGTTCGTTTTACTTGCACTCGTTGCACTTATATTTCAGTAAGTTCCTAGTGGGTTTAAAAAGTGCAATGTCTGATTTAGTTACTTGTAATGTTTAACTCGAACGATTAAGTGCAGAGAAGAGAAGACTAAGTGCAAAGAAAATGGAGCATTTAGTAGGTATGTATTTATTAATATTATTTATTTATTTAACTTTTCTGCTGTTTTTATGATATTTATTTAATATTTAAGATGAAGAAGCAGTATTACCTGTAATGGCTGTACCGTATTATTATGAAGCTCAACGTCATAGAGGTAACAAAAATATATATTTCTTTTTGTTTATTTTGTGAGGTTATAAATGCTAATGAGAAATTAAATTTTAATATTTTATTTTAGATGAAGTATTACGTTTGCTTCAAGATGCGTTAGAAGGAATACGACGTTTAGAACATATAAAAACGAAAATTACGTAGAAAACGTCGTTAGGAATTATATAAATAAAGATTTTGTCATGCACTTTCGCTTATCTCGAAGTATTACTTATCAACTTATTGCACGTTTTGAAAGATCGGATATTTTTACATCTTTACGAGGTATTGTATTATTAATATCAAAAATCATTTAATTTAGATAATTATAAAACAATCATTTTTTACCTTTCCTCTCTTTATATATGTATATTAAAAATTGCAGAATACGCAGGATACAAGCCAAGAACATCAGAAAAACATATTTTAAGTTATTTATGGTTCCTCGGTCACGAGAGTGCAAGATATCGGGATGTAGCTGATCGGTTTGCAATTACAATAAGTACATTGCATGTTATAATTACAAGAGTTACAACATTTTTAATGCAAATTGCGCCAGAGATAATAAGATTTCCTATGTTAGAAGAAAAAGAAACGACAATGAGATATTTTCTGCAGGAGAAAGGATTCCCTGGAATTACTGGTAAGTTACAATTTATTTGTTATATTATACATTTATTGTAAACGAAAATTTTATGCAATATTTATTTCCAGGTGCAATGGATGGCACGCACATTAGAGTTGACAAGCCCGAAGAAGATCCTGATTCGTACATAAACAGAAAACAATATTTTTCTATACACATGCAAGGTACAGTTGATCATAAATGAAATTTCTGGACGTTTTTATTGGTTTCCCAGGATGAGTTCATGATGCAAGAGTTTTCCAGAATTCTCCTTTATATGAGTCTCTTCAAGAAATTTGCACAGGTTAGAGATTCCATGAATTATCTATAAATATAAAGATGTCATGCTTCTAGAATCAATAGAATGGTTCTTCAATAATTAAAATGTACTGAATTAAAATCTATTCTAGGAGGATCTTATTTACTTGGAGACAGTGCGTATTCCTGTTTACCATATTTAATGGTTCCATACAGAGATAATGGGCACCTTACTCGAGCGCAAAGAAATTTCAATCAACGATTGAGTTCATGCCGTGTAGTAGTGGAAAATACATTCGGTTGTTTGAAGCAGAGATTCAGGCAACTATATCACTTAAAATTACGGAACATTATACGCATGGTACAAGTTATACATGCTTGTTGTGTTTTACACAATTTAGCAAATTTAAACGATTTAGAATTTTTCGAACCTATAAATAATAATGAAGATCCTGACCCAGAAGCTATAATTATAAATAATGCAAATTATAACGAAATAATTCTTGATAATCATCTTGGTCGCGAATTACAAGATGAATTATGTCGTCAATTATTAATACATTAATTATAAGGAAATACATTAATTGTACTCACTATAAAAATAAATTTAAATGTAAGAAAGAGTTATTTAATAAATGTAAGAGTATGAGTTAAAAAAAATTATATTTTATGTTAATCTATTTATTTTACATTATAACATATAAGATTTTGAATAAAACTTTTTGTTCAGTCAATTTTTATTCTGTCTTTAATACGCTCATATAAACACCTACGCTCATATAAACATAAATTATTACTGATAATAATCAATAAAAATACTTATAATTATTCCTTTTTTTAAAACTCTAAGCAAACGAAACATTGACTTTAAGAAAAACAAAAAAAATAATCTATGAAGGAATAACATAAAAAAACCAAATATTTTTGTTCAAAGTAACGAAATTGGTATAATTATAAATATAATTATACTTTTTTTACATAAAGATTATACTTGTACACAAAAAGATGAATAATATTTAATCGCAATATTGCAACAATCTTTAAGAATCTTTAACAGTTTTCGTTGTAAAAGTGACTTGCAATTTCTGCTAAAATTCTATTTCTTTCAACTTCTCGTGCATTAATTATAGCCCACTGTTGTTTTGCAGATTTAACAAAATCATCTTGAATTTTCTTGATATCTTTATATTCTTCAAGTATTTGTAATTGAATGCTTTCGTTATTTTGTCTTTCAGATCTTATTTCTGAGATATATGTATCCAGAGCGAGTTGACATTTCTTTAAATATTCTGCAGTTGTACCACCTTTAACCTTCATTTTTTGTGAAAATCTGTTTTTATTTACGATATGTGGAATATCATTTGAAGTTTCTGCTGCGGCTCCACTTATGTTGCTTACTGCTGATATTGCTGATATTGTATTAATAGGTTCTTCATTATTTATCGAGTCGTCCAATCTGTATTATAAAAAGTTTCAGTTAAAACATATAGCTATATATAGTTCATTTATTATTAATAATATTTACAATATATCATTTTGTACATCTGAAAACGGTTCTCTAAGCAACAAGCCAGTTCTACCTGATAACGCCAGTGGCGCTATATTATGTTTCTTTCCAAATATATCAATTAATTCACTGTAATGTGAAAAATAATCTAATTATATATTGCTTTATAACTACTTATATTACATATAACACAATGTTGGGAGCTACTTACGCTTCAAAATTACAAATTTTTCTTTCACGGCCAGTTTTTTTATTATTGCTCATTACATTTTTATATAAGCGTAACAAAGACTTCAATTTGTTTTCAACTTGTAAAGCAGTTACAGAATAACCTTTACGCCTCATATCCTCTGCAATATGTTTCCATAAAATTGTATAGGTTTTGATTTTTCTTGTGCTTACGAGGTCTTTTTTACGTTTATATATTTCTAGAAACAATTTTGTTGTTGCATCGTCCCATGTAAAATTATTTTCTTCCATCGGATCTTTATTTTATACATTTTCTTCATTTTGTATATTTTCATTTGATATATGTATAGTTTGATTTGTTTCATTGCTTGTTTTAGGTAAATTAATAATAACATCAATCCCTTCTACATTAAACTGTAAGATATCAGGCAGAAAGTCTACTTCGTCACTTTTTATTTTGAATTGTTTCCCATCTAAAGAAATAAATACAAAATAAATACAAAAAAGATAAAAAGATTCCCATACAATTTCATTATATAATGTATTTTATTATATACTTAATTCACAGTAAACATACAAACATATTAGTTGATGCAGCAGTAAAGAGTAACATTACATTATTATTTCTCTCTCAACAATGTAAATATAATATATGTTGTATATACAGTTATATTAATGTTATTATTTCTCACACAGCAATTTAACTGTTACATATGTAACAGTTAAATTGCTGTGTATTAATATAACTGTATGTTACTTTCTGTTGAAATTAACAGCCCAAATAGTGCCAAACCTGCACCAAAACAGATTTTGTACAGAGGCTGCTGATTTTGTCAGCATTTGCTAGCAGAAAAACAACAGGATCTGATAACAGATTGATAGAATCAGCAGAAATCAAACAGAGTGTCATTTCAATGTAATTAAGTGGGATATACTGCAGATTTTACTCGTTTAGTGCCACCAATCTACTATCAGATTCTACCACTAGGTTTAATCAACAGAATAACAATAGAACATAGATGACTATGGATCTGTCGACCTGTTCGAATCTGTCACCAATCTGTTATCAAACTGCTGACGAATTATTGACTGGTAAGTTAATATGGTATAGAACTATACAGCAGTTACATTACATACCTTCAATTTCGCAATATAAATATCCATCTGCATCTATTAATACGGCTCCTGCTTCATTTCTTCTTATCCATCCACGTTTTGTTCTCGCTATTAATAATTTACAAATTAAAATTGAAGTTTCTAACCTAACAAGAAGATGACGCAACCTATTTCATCGATTTCAACACGAGTCATAGCACACTCGATAGCTATGATGCCGTGTATAAACGCCCTAACATAATATGCATGAATGTGTCTTTGTTTACGAGTAATTTGCAGTTAAAATTTGGCTCGCGGAGCCGTGCCACACATAGGGCGCAAGTTACGACACACTTTCACGAAGTCGGCGTGGCTGAGCAGACAGAGGCTCCCGCGCCGCGAACACTTTTGCGCCGACGACGGCGTTCGAGTCCCACCGACGACTGGTTCGTTTTTTTTTCGTATGTAAAGACATGTAACAAATATTTTTATATTGTTCTTATGTATAATTCCTTTTTTGTTTCTACGCTATTAATCAAGGCTAATTAGGAGAGTCAGGTCTTTCAAATATGGGGCGTGCGTGCGTGCGTGCGTGCGTGCGCGCGCGCGCACATATATTAACATGTCTGATGTACATAAGCAAAAATTTTTTGCTACAATTTTTTGCAATATTTAAATACTTTCAGTTTCAATTGCCGCCAGGTATTTTTTATACAACTAATTCAATTTTTTGTGTTTGCATAGATAAGTCAAGAAAGTCCTTGTTTGAATGAGAATTTTTGTTCAAAGTTCAGTCGAACAGAAGAGATTAATGTAGTTGGAAGTAGTAGTAGCATGGTAAATAAAGTTATACCAATATTTTCATCTGAGAAATATTCTGATTCCAAGGGTCTTCCAAACAGCAATAGAAATGTTGATGACATTTCATCGTGCTTAAGTCATAATGGAAGTGATAGTTTGTTATACAGATAACTCATCAGAGTATGAAATTGATTTAGTCTCTGACATGGACGAATATGAAGAAATCCCTATTGCTGAAGATAACGATAATGTTATTGATAATGCCAATGATCAAAATCAACACATGGAGCAGGTAATATATACATGTATCTTACAGAATATCGCTGATAATTACTTTGATGGAAAATTATTTAGAACAATTTATCAACTATACAAAAAACTGTAGAACTACTTTTTCGTATGTGGTTAGTGAATCATTTTAAATAGTTTTTTATTAGACATGGTTAACAGATATGTACTGTGGTATCTGTGCATAAATAAAGTCTTGCTTATGTTACAAAGTTTGTTTGCGTCACATGCCTCAACATACTTCTACTCACTCCAAAGCGCTTAAATTAGTCTGTGATTGGATTGCAGATTGGAGTAATTGGACTATGTTGAAGCATGCAACGCAAACAAATCTATAGTTATGTTTTGTACACAGTGCCGTTAAAAGGTTTCTGAACATCTCACCAAAATGAAAATATTAAATGTTTAAAGTTTTATATCTCGGTCAAACATTTTTGTGGATAAAATTTTAACTTATTTCAAAAAGAATATAGCATTCTTTAAGATGAGATTTGGTAATTTTATTGTAATGAATAATGTTAAATTTTTTCATGTTACAGTTTCGCCAAATACTATACGAAGGATGCAATTTTTCAAAAGAAGGAAGCAAAATGCTGCTTGTGAGTTTGGTTCTTCGTCATCAATTGACCGATGCTGCGTTGGAATCTTTTATTCAAGTAATTGATTGTCATCTTCCTCGTACACATCATACTTCCAAATATTTATTATTAAAGTCATTACCAGAAAATAAAGCGTGTAAATATTATTACTGTATGAAATGTTATATGATGTTAAATTTATATACCGATAATGAAATGAAATGTGATGTTTGTTTGTTCGCAAAAATTTACGAAAAAAAGTATCTCGATATAAGAAACAAATACTTTTTGCATATTCCACTCAAAGAACAATTAATAGAGTTAGTAAAGTCTGAAGATTTTGCACAATTTCGAAAAACAAATGAAATGAAAAGTGATGTCATTAATGGAAACATTTACCGTAATTTAAGAATGAGAAATATTGTTGGAGATAATGACATAACCCTCCAGTGGAATTCAGATGGAATACAATTATTTAAATCTTCCATGTCATCCATTTGGCGGATTTTAGTTACAATAAACGAATTGCCTTATCGTTTACGAAGGCGACACATTCTTTTAGCTGGCATATGGTTAGATACATCTGTGAAAGCAAATATGAATATTTTTCTTCAACCATTCGTTGATGAACTTATTGACTTACATAATAATGGTTTTATCACAACAACATTTATGCATAAGGGAGCAATATGTATTAAAGTTCACACACTTGTAGCTCCTGTTGATTCAATAGCAAGGTCGATAATACAAAATATGAAGCAGTTTAACGGTAAATATGGATGTTCGTATTGCTATAAAAAAGGAACAGTAGTTAATACAAGAAACGGGGGCTTCAAACGCGTTTATTGTGGAGATCTTCATGCTTTGCGGCAAAAACATCAACATAACAAACATGTTAAAAAAAGTATTTCGAAAAATAATTCTGTTAAAGGAGTCAAGGGTCCTTCAGTAACACAACTTATACCGCTATTTGACATAATTAAGGCTTTTCCCGCCAGATTATATGCACAGTGTTGCAGAAGGCGTGATTAAACAGTTTGTTATGGCGTGGTTTGATTCCAGCAATCATGACAAAGAGTGGTATTTAAGGAAATACCAACAAGTTTTTGATAATAGGTTGACAAGTATACTCCCTCCATCAGAAATAACACGAACACGATCGATAGTTTTAAGAAAATTGTTTAAGGCATCAGAATGGAAAAATTTTTTATTGTACTATTCATTGCCTTGTTTAAGTGGATTAATGCCACAGAAATTCATTAAACATTGGCTACTTTTTATATTTAGTATAAATATTTTTCTACAAACACACATTTCTGATGATAAATTTATCGCTGCTGAACAAGCATTACGAACATTTGTCTTGCAAATAGAAAAATTGTATGGAGATGATTTCATGAATTACAATATTCATTTGTTATTGCATATACCTGCATCAGTGAAACATTATGGTGCCCTTTGGGCTTGGTCAACCTTTCATTTTGAAGGCTTTAATCGAATATTAAAAACTTTATTCAATGGTTCACAATGCATAGCGCAACAAATATTTAAGTTTTATTCTAGGTTAAGATTTATTAACTATAACAGATCGACTTTTACTGGTGACAATTGTAGTTTAAAAGGCAAAGCTATTTTTGATTCATTAATGAAAGTATGTCATATTAAAAAATGCACGGAATACGAAAATTCTTTAAAAGCATTTGGAATGAAAAGACAAATAGTGTTAACTATCACAGAAAAACTTGTTGTAGAAGAATGAATAGGAGAACCAATCGAAAACACAGCTTTCACTTTTGATCGATTTATTTTTAAAAATATTCTTTACCATACTTCAAATTATTCTAGATTATTGAAACGAAATAATAGTACAATATTAACAAAGCATGGATCAATATTGGATATATTGCATTTATATACCGTGACAAAAACAAATAGTGGAACTGAAATTAATTTATTATTATGCAAAGAATATTGTATTTTGCCAGAAGAAATATGCAAAAATAATTGCGTATCTTACAAAAATTTTAGTTTTATTACGAAAAAAACTGATAATATTAAAGGTTGTCTATTGGATGTAATTAAAAGTAAATGCGTTGTTATATTCCAATAAAAAACAATTTATCATACCTATTGTTAATACAATCGAAACCGATTAATTTCTAGACACAGAGCGAGAGATATGAATAAATAATGCGCTTGATTTGTGGAGTAAATATATATACAATATATTATATTTTATTATTAAGTATATAATAGTTTCGTAATAATTAATGTATCTTGTAATAAATAAAAATATATATGTATATTAAACAGTATGTTGTAACATTTTATATTGCTCATTAATATATTTATTATTATTTATTATGTAAAAATGTATAATAGTAATTACATTATATTATATATACATGCATGTATATAATGTAATTACTATATGTGTACACACACACACACACACACATATACATACATGCTGTGTATATATTACTAGATTTTAGAAATATTTTACCGTTTTGTATGATGATGTCAAAATGGCGAACACGGCCAGGTATGCACACAAGCGCTTCATACTTTTTATATTTATTTATAAAACATTTTTTTAATTAAAAAATAAAATGTGGTTACACATACTATTATATACATTATACTACAGTATTATATATATACACTATACATTATATTATATTAAATTTAATAAATTTTTCAAACACTATAGAAATAATTTATTTACAGCTGCATTGTAGTAAAAGTATATTATATTCGGTTGATATTTCACTGTGGTTTGACATTTTATGTAAAGTCACTTTGTGTACGTCGGTCGAAAAACCAACTTTTAAATTGGGTAAAAGTGGTGCAGAAACGTACGAAACGCTAAAAAATGTGTACAGGGATGAATGCATGTCCTGTGCACAGGTTTTCCGTTGGTTTGGCCGATTCCGTCACGGTCGTGAGAACCTTGCAGACGATGACCGAGCACCGCCGCCAAAAACCACTCGCAATGAAGAAAACATCGAGAAAGTCAGAGAAATTCTTCAAAGCGATCGCTGTGTGTCTGCCCAGATATTATCTGGGAGTTCTACAACGATTGTGGGCCAGAATTCGACGAGTTCGACCGGAATATCGAGAGCCAGGCAGTTGGTTTTTGTTGCACGATAATGCACCATCGCATAAAGCCATCATGGTACGTGAATTCTTGACCAAAAAAGGTATCATTGTTATCGATCATTCACCGTATTCATCTGATTGGGCTCCGTGCGACTTCTGGCTATTTCCCAAACTGAAATTGGCGATGAAAGGAAATCGTTTCGATACCATCCTGGTCATCTAAAAGACTTCGACCGCCATACTAAAGGCCATTCCAGCCGATGAGTATAAAAAATGTTTCGAAAAATTTGTTGAACATTTCCAGCGCTGTATTGACTCAGAAGGAGACTATTTTGAATAAACAAGAATAAAAAATCAAAATAATAAACGCTTTGTATTTTTTTAGACCAGTCTCATTGGATCTGGGACAGACTGTGTATGTTAAGACTTGCTATTAAATTTCATAGATTACTGGGGGTATATTACGTTTTATTCATTACACATATGTAGTAGTGTGTATTACACATTTTGTAGATTACACGTATAGTCTATTACACAAGTTATTCACCACATGTGTAGTCTATTACACAAGTCACTTACCACACGCATAGTATATTATATATGTAGTGGATTGCACGTGTAGTATATTACACACTTCAGCGTGTAATAACTACAGATTATTGTGATTCTTTCTATGGAAACTACTGGGAGTTCTGTAATAATTACACAACTGTAATATCATATTTACAGGCTGTAGTTTCTTTCCGTAAGGGTAATGCTCCAGCAAAATCACTTATTACTTATTGTAAAGGCCATACTGTATTTTTCTTTCATGTACAAAATGTACGCAAAAAGGAAAATATATAAAAGGAAGAGGATGTTACTCTAAAATTAATTGTGTTAAAAGAACGGATGAAAATTTTCGTAACAGAGTCCAACCAGAACATCATATAGGTAATTCAATTTTAGAAAGAATACCTTTGGTTGATATGATTAGCAGTTTTCATTTAGAATATATGCATTTAGTGTGCCTTGGTGTAATAATAAAAAATCAATAATAATAAAAGACTAATTTGGATGTGGAACTTTCGATCCAAATTAGATATGGAACTTTCGATAAAATAAATTCTCTCGTTCGACCATCGGCTATGATTTAAAATTGCTCAAAAAATAAATGGCAAAAAATAAATACTGCTTTGCAAACGACTGTAAAATTTAGATAATTTGTCTTTCAAACATTCTATAAACATTCTATGAACATTTTTGACATAGTATCAATAATCTTCTTCGGATATTATTTGAATATATTATTGCATGTTCTCTTTACATATATAAAATATTAAAACTAGTCTCATTTTAACATTCTATATACTAGGTGCGCAACTAAGTTTCCGGGTTTCACACATGGATGGCGCTAACGACACATGTAGTCGACATACATGTCTGAAGTTGTGTTTTTTTTTATAGCTTGGACATCTGTTAACAATAACCAGTCGTAATACCAACAGATATCGCAACGCAAAAATATCGTTTCTAACAACGAAGATGTCGAGTTTTGTGCCAAATAAGCAGCATTTGCGGGAAGCTTTGCTTTTCTGCTTTAACTTGAAAAAAAGTGCAGCTGAAGCACGTCGTTTGCTTGAGGAGGCCTACGGCGAACATGCACCATCGAAAACTACCTGTGAAGATTGGTTTAAACGTTTCAGAAGTGGCGATTTCGACACTGAGGACAAGGAGCGCTCCGGAAGACCAAAAACAATTGAGGACGCCGATCTGCAAGCGTTATTGGATGAAAATGATACGCAAACACATGATCAACTTGCGGAGGCATTAAACATGACTCGCCAAGGTATTTCCAAACGTTTATATCCCATGGGAAAAATGCAAAAGGAAGGAAAATGGGTGCCGCATGAGTTGACTGAGAGACAGATGGAAAATCAAAGAGCCACTTCCGAAATTTTGCTTTTGCGGCATAAAAGAAAGAGTTTCCTGCATAGAATTGTTACTGGCGATGAGAAGTGGATATATTTCGAGAATCCCAAATACAAAAAATCGTGGCTTTCACCTGGCGAAGCATCAACATCGACGGCACGGCCAAATCGTTTCGGAAAGAAGACAATGATTTGCGTTTGGTGGGACCAGAAAGGAATCGTGTACTATGAGCTGCTGAATGAGCGGGCGAAACTGTCAATGGGCATCGCTACCGACAACAACTGATCAATTTGAACCATACATTGCTCGAAAAATGGCCAGAATGGACACGAGATACGAACGAGTGATATTGCAGCACGACATCGCACTTCTATCGTCCAGGACACCATCAAAACGCTGAAATGGGATCTGCTACCGCACCCGCCGTATTCGCCAGACCTGGCCCCTTCCGATTATCACTTGTTCCGGTCGATGACGCATGGCTTGGCTGGGCAACACTTGGCCAATTTCGAAGAAGTGCAAAATTGGTTTGATGAATGGTTTCTGTCCAAAGACGCGTCGTTTTATCGTCGCGGTATTCATGTATTGTTAGCGAGATGGCAAAAATGTGTAGCTAGCAAGGGACGATATTTTGAATAAACCATTTTTTGCATTTCTCATGAAATTTTCCATTTTTCATTGATAAAAAAAACCCGGAAACTTAGTTGCGCACCTAGTATATGCATAAAATATTTTCTTCATCTTATCGGTATATTGTGCGAATATTTTAATGTTCTCGAAAAATATTTATATAATATTTATAGAATATATTTGTGTTATCTGGGTAAAATAACATGTGCGATATTTTTAAGAATCTTTGAGGTTTAATGACATTATTATCTTCAAGAATCTTATGTGTAACGTAAACTGTAGATTTTCGTACAAAAAATTGTTCATATAACATATATGTATATTAGCCCTTATGAGAAAAAAACCTTAATTTTGGTTAACACTAAAAAACGCTTAACTCTGGGTGTTAAACACTGATAAAAAACACTCAACTTTGAGTGTTAGACACCGAATAAACGCTTAATTTTGAATGTTATACACCGAAAAAATACAGAAAATTGGGTGTGATTTCGGATCGTCAATTAAAGGTTACATCCAAATGAGAGTTAACGCTCAACGAAAACCCTCAAAATAATATCTAAGAAAACTCTCAAAATAGCACCCAAATGTTCACATTCACATTTTTTACCCTATGCTTTTTATCCATACATACACAAATACATATATAAATACATACACAAATACATATACATGTCCAAAAAACATTTTCGAAATATATCTCTAAAATGTTTTTCGGACATTGTATATGTATAGGTATAAGCTATATTATCATTTAAACAAAAAATCACAATGACTTCAAAATGAGTAACAAAAGACTATAAAAACTCACTTTGTAACCATGATTAGATCATTTTCTTGTCATTTTGACGTCATTTTGACGTTACTTTGATGTTATTATGGCTTTCTATTTTAATGTACAGTTCTAAAAGTCACCATAACATCATTTCAATATCAAAAAAACATCACTAAACCATTACGAAAACTATATCGAATGACATCATCTTGATTTGTCTTAAAATGACTTTTTTTGATATCATAATTATATTATTATGATTTTTTGTTTTACCTGGGGTACTGCTGACGCTTTATTTGTTAATGGTAAATTGTTGACTGCCTAGTTTCAAAATCTGGTTCTGTAGGGACCTCGGAAATAGTTCAAAGGGTATTTTATAATAATTTGGCGGTTATGTATATCATCCACGAGGCAGAATATCGTTGTTTTAAAGTGGTGGCTGGAAAGTATTCATACACATACACACGCCAATACTAATGCACTGCTCATATATACGCTAATACTGATGCATTGCTCGCGAGAGCACAAGAGCAGGAAGGTAGGGTCATATAGACTGCACCATGATGCAGCTGGGGTATACTTTTCGTGTTATCTGCACTAAAAGATATTTTGGCCACGCAGGCATCATATTCGCTCATCTAACTTACATGGGTAACTTCCTTTTATTAGTATCTAGGGACGTACAGAGACTGATTTTGCCTTTAGGTCCTTGAAAATTTGTAATAAATGGAAATATAGGCTTGTGTTGCACCGTGGGATGCACTTTCATTTAAAATTTTTATTCGATTTTTATTTAGACCTTTTTTCCAATAAAACGCTCTGTACGTCCCTGCGGACATTAATCCTGATTGCAAATATCATAAATATAAGATGAATTTCTCCGTATTTTAGTCATAATTTCTAATAAAATTTCTAATATATAGTTCGCGGGGTTCCGCGGTCTCTAGTGTGGCTCCTGCAGACCCTAAAGGCCATCACACACAAACGAACTTAAGCAGTAAGACATAAGCAGTAAGCAAATCGACCAATCACAATCGAAATGTAAGGACGCCATTTTAAAACTTATGAGAATAATTGACTGTGATTGGTCAGTTTCTTTATTGCTTATGCTTTACTGCTTACGTTCATTTGTGTGATGGCCTTTAAGAAGGTTTAAGGAACAGAAATCGCTGTTGTAGCACATCATTTGTCGATTTTTACTGCTCGCGCATCGTTGGTGCGTAGAGCGGTTAGTTTTGAATGGTCAAGAGAAAATAAGGAAAAGAAAGAACTATTCTTATTACTTAACTCTTTAACTGCTGAGATATTAAATAATCAGTACGACCCTCTTTACTGAGTTATTTTTACAATTATAAAATACTTTATAATGATAAGAGATGGCACTATATGCCCGCTCATTTTAAATGCTTTTTACGAACTAAATTAAATTAGTATTACACATTGAAAGTCCAAATCGAGTAAATTCGATCGTAGCAAGGCCGCCATTCTTTTCCACACTCGAGTTATCTCGACCGTAGCAGTTAAAGGGTTAAACAAGAAAAATGGATATAAATTAAGATATGCTAGAAGATGACGATTTAGACACATACGAGTTAATTGTTTACTGAATACCACGAAATGTACATATGCGTAGTAATTATTTTGCAGAGTATGAGGAATTAAATTTTTTTAGAAGATTTAGGTTAAGGAAAAAATCTGTTATAAATATATTAGAAAAGATTGAAAATCAGGTACAATAATATACAAATAATAGGTAAATACCTTATTTCTATTAATCCTAGATGTATAATCTTTAAATGTATGTAACATTATAAGTTGGTTGGTTTTAATTTTACAACAATATTTTTATTAATTTTACAAAAATAATTTGGTAACATCAATGCAACAATTATTGATTACTTTACGTCTTTATGCAACGAATAGTTTTTTAATAACAATGGGGGTCATATGGTGGAATGGACAAATCAACAATATCACGAATAATTGTTAGAGTATCTAAAGCTATTATATATATTGCTTCTTTGGTACACATTTATATAAAGTTACCACAAACACAAGAAGAAATTTCACAAGCTCAAAGAAATTTTTACAATATTGCTGCATTTCCAAGAGTAATTGGTGCTATTGATTATACACATGTAAAAATACAATCTCTAGGTATATTATAGTATTATAAATATATTTTATAAATACATAATTTATATGTTTAATAAGACATACATTCATTGCTTTGTGTGTGTGTGTATGTGTGTATGAAGTTTACAAATAGGTAGTGATGATGCAGAAATATTTCGAAACAGAAAATCGTATTTTCCATTAAATGTACACATTGTGGCTAATGCCAATAAAGAAATGAATGACATCGTAGCTCGATGGCCAGGTTCAGTTCACGATTCAACAATTTTCCAGAACAGTAATTTAAGAATGCTATTTGAAACACGTCATTTTCACAACTGCTTATTATTGGGTATGTACGTATGATTTTAACGATAAAATAATATATACTCTATTCTACATGTTATTACACGACGGAGTGTGTGTGTGTGCGTGTGTGCGTGTGTGCGTGTGTGCGCGTGTGTGTGTGCGTGTGTGCGTGTGTGCGCGTGTGTGCGCATGTGTGCGCGCGCGCGCGCGCGCGTGTGTGTGTGTGTGTAATTATTTTATCATAATTATTTGTTCATACTATTGTAGTTAAACATACTGTTTCAGGTGATAGTGCATATCCTGCAAAACCTTATTTATTTACACCGTTATTAAACCCTGAAGGTCGTGCCCAACAATTGTATAACGAGTCACAAATTCGAACAAGAACCGTAATAGAACACGCATTTGATATTTGGAAACTTAGATTTCCAATATTAGCATATGGAAGTCGTTTAAAGATTAGAACAGTAATAACAATAATAATATTGGGGACTTGAATAAATTCTCGCTATTTCCCTACAGATGGTGTCGTCTTAGCCTTTTTGCATCGGGCAATATTACAGCCAACTTCATAGTGAAGCTCCACCATTAGGCTCGAAGTGACAGTATATGTTATTCCGCCGAAGCGTAAACAACGTATTTTTTCATAGCGTTAAACATGTCGAATTTCGTGCCAAAAAAAGAGTATTTGCGGGGAATTTTACTGCATTACTTTTTTCAAAAAGAATCTGCAGTTGAAGCACATAGAATTCTTGTGGAGACTTACGGCGACCATGCTCTGTCGGAAACAACATGCCGAGATTGGTTTAAAAATAATGATTTTGATGTTGAAGATAAAGAACGCTCTGGCGCACCGAAAAAGTTTGAAGACGAAGAATTGGAAGCATTACTCGATGAAGACCCATGTCAAACGCAAAATGAACTTGCAGAATCATTAGGAGTTGATCACACAACAATTACCAAATGTTTAAAAGCATTAGGAATGATTCAAAAGCAAGGAAATTGAGTGCCGTACGAATTGAAGCCGAGAGACGTCGAACGGCGTTTTTTCACGTGTGAACAGCTGCTCCAACGGCAGAAAAGGAAAGGTTTTTGCATCGTATCGTGACTGGCGATGAAAAGTGGATACACTACGATAACCCGAAGCATAGAAAATCGTGGGGTAAGTCCGACCATGCATCAACATCGACGGCAAAGCCGAATATTCATGGTTCCAAGCTCATGCTCTGTATTTGGTGGGATCAACTGGGTGTAGTACGTATATTATGAGTTTCTCAAACCCAACGAAACCATCACGGGATATTGCTATCGACTACAATTGATGCGTTTGAGCCGAGCATTGAAGGAAAAACGGCCGCAATACGAGGAGAGACACGACAAAGTAATTTTACAGCATGACAACGTTCGGCCACATGTTGCAAAACCAGTCAAAACCTATTTGGAAACGCTCAAATGGGAAGTTCTACCTCCTCCGCTGTATTCATCGGACATTGCTCCTTCCGATTACTATTTGTTCCGTCCGGTGACTTATGGCCCGGCTGAGCAGCACTTCCATTCTTATCAAGATGCCAAAAAATGGGTCGATTCGTGGATAACCTCAAAAGATGAGTCATTCTTTCGACATGGTATTCGTATACTGTCAGAAAGATGGAAGAAAGTAGTGGCTAGCGATGGACATACTTTCAATGACATGTTCTTTACTAATTTTTTTAAATAAAGCATTCATTTTCATGAAAAAACAGCGAGAACTTATTCAAGTCCCCAATAGCAACTGCTATATTGCATAATATAGCACAACGTCGGAGGGAAGACATGCCTCCTACTGATGATGAAGATGCAAATATTTTAGAAAATATTATCGTAGATAATAATGTATCAGGTCTGTAAATATGAAACCGGAATTTGCCCATAGATGGCCCTAGCTGTCAATGTAGTTACCGTCAAACCGCGTCATTGGCGCCATTTCCATTTGTTGACATCTAACAAAGATTTTTAACTCACAACAATACAAATTTCATACAACAGCATAGTTTGTAATAGCGTTGAACATGTCGAATTTTGTGCCTGGAAGCTACGATTTGCGGACAGCAATGATTTTCTGTTACCATTTGAAGAAAACTGTTGCAGAATCGCATCGAATGCTTGTCGAAGCTTATAGTGAGCATGCTCTTGGTAAATCACAGTGCTTTGAGTGGTTTAAAAAATTCACACGTGGCGATTTTTACGTGAGAAACGAAGAACGTGGAAGACCACCGAAAAAGTTTGAAGACAGCGAATTGCAAGCATTGTTGAATGAGGATGACGCTCAAACGCAACAACAACTCGCGGATTAATTAAATGTGACATGAGAAGCCGTCTCCATACGTTTGAAAGCCATAGGAAAGATCCAGAAGATGGGAAAATGGGTTCCACATGAACTGAATGAAAGACCGTTGGAAAACCGAAAAACCACTTGCGAAGTGCTGCTCGCCAGGTACAAAAGAAAGTCACTTCTCCATCGAATTGTGACTGGCGATGAAAAGTGGATATATTTTGAGAATCCTAAGCGTAAAAGATCATGGGTGGATGGTTCCAGGCGAACCATCGACACCGACTGCAAGGCCAAATCGCTATGGACGGAAGACAATGCTCTGTGTTTAGTAGGATCAAAAGGATGTGATCTATTATGAACTGCTAAAACCTGGCGAAGCCGTTAATACTGAACGCTACCGACAACAAATGATCGATTTGAATCAAGCTTTGCGTGAAAAACGACCAGAATATCGAAAAGGGCAACACAAAATGATTTTGATTCATAATAATGCACCATCGCACACAGCAAAACTGGTCAAGGAAACGATTGAGGCATTTAGTTGGGAGATACTTTCACATGCGGCTTACTCACCAGACTTGACTCCGTCCAATTATTATTTATTTACATCGATGGGACACGCACTTGCTGAGCAGCGCTTCACTTCTTACGAAAATGTACGAAAATGCCTCGATGACTAGTTTGCCTCAGAAGAGCAACAATTTTTTTGGCATGGCATCCACAAATTGTCAGACAGGTGGGAAAAATGTATAGCTAGTGATAGGCAATACTTCGAATAAAATATTTTTTATCATTTTCATATAATAAACGTGTATTTCCTATACAAAAGTTCTGGTTTCATATTACATATCTGGTAATAAACCTTCCTCATTCTCAATATGAAGCAGGAAATGCTGGACTAGTAGCACGTAATATTTTAATTAATGAATATTTTAATAACTTACACACTAGTATGCTATAAAATAAAATACATTTAAAATGTTATGTCCTGCGGACTCCGCGTACCCTAAATTCGTTATCAAATAGGGCGGATTGGATTTTATGTTATACGACCAAATCTTCATGTTCCGCGACTCTCCGAGAACAGTGACGTCACACACAGATTTCTCTTTTTTCTCTCTGCTTTAATCATCGGAGCTTCCCTATTTCCGTCAGAAAGATCCGCCGAGTTATTTTAGTCATATATCTCCTCTCCAAATAACCTTGAATAACTTCCTGTTCGGAGCAACAATTTTCTTTGAAGACGGATTGACCAGACAATCTTTCATGCTGTTATATGATATTACTAGCCTTTGATCTTCGGAAACTCATGCTTTCCTACGTTATTCATAAATATTTATTGCGCACAATATCTGACTATCCCTAGCGGAACCTTAAAGTCTTTTACTGCTATAGATACCCGATCCTTTACCATATTTATCTCAAGCCTGCCTAAAACCCCACTTCCGAAGTTTTGCAACAATCCTATACCCATATTTGGACATAAACTTTGAAGCCCTGATGCAACTTCCAAAACCCCACCCTCTCGACCGAGGTGACGTTTTGAATAAAATGAAAAAGCTATGCCACTTCTACTTCTCCTCTCGACCGACCCGCAGCCAGGACAGAGTCTTCTCTTCAACCTCCTTCAGGGTCTCTTAATAACCAAGCCTACTAGTGACTTAGGCAGATCAGAGTTCTTCAGTTGTTAATTATTCTGTGCAACGATCTCGTGCGTTCTTGGGGCATTGCGAGCGATGCTGCCGAAACCAGCATCCTGTTCTTGGCGCAAAACTTGGGTCCATCCTCACAGACACGCAGCAATTACACTTTTCATTGTCGACTAAGATCATAGAACCAGCAGTAAGTTATTTATATTTTCTTTTGCTAGAGTGACCCTTTTCCTTTTATATTTTATCTTTTCTTCTCTCTCTTTTCTTTTCCTTCCTTTTTCTTTCTTTTTCCTGTCTCCCTTGGCATCCCTCCTTAATTGTGAAATCCGATTTCAGTGGCTCAATCTTCTCAATCACAGTCAGAGATAACCCCCACGGAAAATTGTGCAAACCGCAAGGATTTTGAAGTCGCCTCTTTAGTATTTGTATTATGAGATCGTCCAGATTACGTTATCCGTCATAACGAATCAAACATTTTAAGATCTGCGCGTTCTCCTCTCATGTTCCTTCCTGACTCTCCCCCAGTAACTCCTCCTATCTCGTACTCTCCAACATCCTTGAGTCCAGTAAATGACCGTTCTGCCACAAGCTCTCCTCTACCTTGGAACCCATCCCCGATATCTTCACCTCTCCTCTACGAGGAGGCACGCGAGGTTCCACGCAGTCTTGTTCTGTGGCCTCATACCTATTCGTTCTCCCTTTCCTCAACCGTTGCTCACGGTCCTGTCCCAGGTAAAAAGATTCAGTTCCCTGATCTAAATAAAGGACCACCGACATACGTCCGCGCCAGATAAAGGGGTCATTCCGATCCTTGATCTGCACCGCAGACTTGCGAGTACGTCGGAGCTTGTGAAAGCATGCGTCAAGTTGCGTTCCTCCTCCAGGACGTAACATATAAAATTGGGGGCTCGTCCGGGATGAATTGAGCGATAGTTGAAAAAGGGCATGAATACGCGATCGAATTCAGATAAATCTGAGGTTGAAAAGGCATACCAACAGGCCATACAAGCAACGCCTAAACCTTTTAAAACAATCGAGCCGCAATACACATCGACACCTTACGTACCTACTACTACATGGGCTGAAAAGTCTTTGGCTTGACAACAATGAAAAAACGCTTTTTTTAATGAAAAAAGTGTTTTATTCCTCGACATAATCTCCATTTAGAGAGTAATGCACTTAGTGTAACGGTCCGCAATATTTCGATGCCGGTCTTATAGTGCTCGGTGTCAAGTCCCTCAAAATAGGCATTTGTTTCCAACTTGACCTCCTCATTCGAGTAAAATCTTTCACCAGCGAGCCACTGCTTCAGTCGGGGAAAAAGGAAATAGTCGCTGGGGGCCAGGTCTGGAGAATACGGGGGATGCGGGACCAATTCATAGCGCAATTTCTTTAATTTATCGGTCGTATCGCGAGCCGAGTGAGCTGGAGCATTGTCTTGGTGAAACAAAATTTTTTTCTTTGCCAAATGTGGTCGTTTGACCTTGACCTCGTCGTCCAATCGATTCAGTAATGTACAGTAATATTCTTTATTGATAGTTTTACCATGTTCAAGATAATCAATGAATATTATGTTATGCGCATCCCAAAAAATACTGGCCAAAACCTTGCCGGCTGATTGTTGTGTCTTCGGGCGCTTCGGACGGCTTTCACCAGACAATAACCACTCCGCTGACTGCCGATTGGACTCCGGTGTGTAGTGATGGATCCATGTTTCATCCATTGTGACAAATCGACGCAAAAACTCCTTCTTATTGCGGTTAAACAGGGCCAGATTTTGCTTTGAAAGTCGAACACGTTCCGCTTTTTGCTCAATTGTCAAAAAACGTGGCACTCAACGCGCGCAAAGCTTTTTCATGTGTAAATATTCATGAATGATATGACCAACGCGTTTCTTTGAGATGCCTATGATGTTAGCTAGCTCATTCAATTTCATTTTGCGGTCATTCAACACGATTTCACTGATTTTCTGGATGTTTTCTGAAGTAACTGCCTCATTTGGCCTTCCTGAACATGGTGCATCATTTGTGCTCGTACGGTTACGACGAAACTCAGCAAACCAATATTTGATGGTTGAATTCGGTGGGGCAGATGTGCCGTAACATTTATGCCTTTGCTTCAACAGTGTTTTTTCCCATCAGGAAGCAATGTTTAATCAAAACACGAAATTCACTTTTTTCCATAGTAAAGATAAATTCAGAGGTAACGTCACTTCGAAAGCTATAACTTGTACACAAGTCAACGAAATATCATGAAATTTTTACAGCATCTAAGTTAAGGTTGGTACTCTATAGGAAATATAAGGATTTTTAGTTTGTGGCGCCATTTATATGTCAGGCCAAAGACTTTTCAGCCCATGTAATATATCCTCTGAGTCTCCAAGTGCTCCCCCCGCATCTACCCTCATTCCTATGTATGAGCCCACTACTCCTGAAATTCGGAGAATTCTGAGTAACAGTCCGCTTTCAGAGACTGCATTTGGATTAAAACCGCGAGCTTTTGATAACCCTTTATTCCTATTCCAGATGAAAGTCTAGAACACATAGACTACATCACTGATAGAACACTGTAACGAAGCACAACCTACCTTATATCATCCTCTTGGTGAATCTCTGTACTCTTTCCGCTTAGCTGTTACCGAATCCGCAGGAGAGTCAAGCGATAAACCACCAACGGAAAGATTAGAAATTTCAAAGAGCAAAGAAATAGAATCGATAAGCAAAACAGAGACGTTAAACGATAAAGAACCGGCGGTGGGAAGTGAGACTCTTCTTATAAAAAACTTCGAAGTTTCAGAAAAAAATAAATCAAAACTAATAAAAATGAGTAATAATACGTTGCATTATGCCGTTCATACCGTTCCTTTTTTTGACGGACAAAATATTCCAGTAGAACATTCTACAGAAGGATGCAATTTAGCAAAAGCCATGACGCCGTTCGAGGAAGAAAGATATTTAACGAGAGTGCTTTACACGTTTAACGGGAGAAGCTCGACATGCAGTGCAAGATCAAGATTTCTCGCTCGTCAGCCAATTAACAAAATTTTTAAAGAATGTTTTCGGATCATTTAAAAGTTATCCCGAATTACAAGGCGAATTAGGACGCATACATGAAAGAACCGGTGAATCAGTTATCGCGTACGCAAATCGAGTAAAATCCACGGGGAAACGCATTTTAGAATCCTATCGCAGTCAGAGATGGCCAAAATGGGTGTCTGAACCCATTTGAAATAGAAAATGCAAAATAGTTGGAACTTTTCCATTTGAAAATATAAAATGCAAAATGATTTCTAGACACACATTTAAAATAGGAAATGAAAAATAGGCATTTTAAAAATGGTTTTTCAAAATGAAAATGGTTTTTAAAATATATATATTCTTATATTTATGATATTTTATTTATCATTTAAATTTAGCATTATACATATTTGTACATCATTTCATATGTTTTTATAAATATAATGGAATATAAATTTTTCGTAAATCGTTTCTATTCGTACATTCTTTTAGATTATTCTTTTAAGTTAACATTTTGATTACAATCTTTAGAACGTGATACCTTTAAAAGAACAAGTTTTTCAAAGGGGGAATCCCCCATTTTCCTTCTATGAGGTCTCATAATTAATCCGCCGTACGAGGAAAGGCGTTCTACTGGCGCTGAGCTTGGGAGGCACGTATTGTATTTGAGGAACAACTTTTTGATTGTTGGATAGGATTTCAACATTGAAACTGATGTGTCTTATCTTGTAAATATTGAAGGATTTCCAAATCTCTCGTTGTATCGCTTGTGGATGATGAATCTGATGAGTTATTTTGGAACATGAAATATGATTCGTCCTCCTTTTTCTCTTTATTTTCCTTTTGGTCATTTTCAACCTGCTTCAATTTTCTTGTTTTCATTAGGAATAATGCTTTCACATGTTCTTTTTTTTCTTTCGGTACCCACTTCATTTTAAGAAAAGGATGAGCCACTGATGCCAAGATGGCGTCATTTGCTGTTGATTTGAAAAGGAAAAATTGCTTGAACCTTAGTTTAAAATTTGTCAATTACTTCGATTAAATGACTACAATATTTAGGCTTTTCTAGTTTCAGAGACGAAAGAATTTTGACAATCCTCATCAATTGAGGCAACAGCATTCCATAGTATGTATCTTTTTCTCCTTGTAATCTTTGTATGGCTTCAGCTATCGGTTTCAAACATTTGACATATTCGCTCAAAAATTCTAGATATGTTTCTTTAAAAAGCGGAAGTTCTAAACTTTTTAGTGTTTCGTTCAAATGTTCCTTTACAATTAAGAGATCACTGAGTTCACTGAGTCGTAATAAGAATTCCATCTTGTCGGGCATGGAGAAGTAGAAGATTTTCCTGTTGTATCTAAATAAGTTTCACAAGCTTTCGGTGATCTCGCGCATAAATTCCAGAGTGCTTGATATTTTTCGAAAGCCGAATTGTAGACTTTCTTATAAGCGTTGTTTTCTGCCATTGCCAGTTTAATGTCTACCGCTACAATTAAATGTAAAGTATGCGTAGCATATCTTCCGTGACTAGGCAGTTCATAATCACCTATGTGGTCTTCGACCGGTTCTGGAAAAGCTTGTGGAAGCAAATCACTGTCTTCATCAATTTCACTATCTTCGTTATCTTCATCATAACTGGCTGTATTGTAGTTACTATTTTGTTGACATTCTGATGATATGACAATAGATTCGGACTTTCCAAACATTCTAAAAGCTTTTACCATGTTTGAACCATTATCGGTTATTGTTTTCGTAATTATGTATAATTTTAAATCGAACTCAGAATGCACATCATTCATTATCTCGGCTACTTTATCATAAGTATGTAACCCCTTGAATCTTCTGCAAGCGATTGCAGCTCCTTCCCTTTTCAATGTACCACTGTCGATCCAATGAACCGTCATACCTAAATAGCTACGTTTTGATGATGACCAAACGTCCGCTGTGGTGCATACAAAATCTACAGCTTGTAAAGATTGTTTTAACTTCGTCATAACTTGGTGATATTCATTTTCAATTCTACGTACAAGTGAGTACCTACCCAAGATTTTGGGTGTTTTTGAAAGTTTACTTGCGCCTTCAATTAATTTTTCAAAAGATCTAGATTCTACAATAGACACAGGTGTCATATTTTCTACTACAAAGTCGATAATTAAGTTGTTCAAATTGAGTGCTATTCCACTAGCTCCACTCAAGGTTGTTTGCTTCATTTTTTTCTGGCCTGTAGCACTGCCTCTCTCTTCAGATTTTCTTTTCGTAATACAGGATGTTTTTAATTGTTCATATTCTTTCAGCACATCTGCATGTTCTTTTGTCTGAAAATATATTTAAGAGAAAAAATATTAAAAAATTGTTCTAAATGCTTAGAAAGAGCCGTTTTAGACTATAACTTTTTAAACGGTATTGAGTATATCCAGTATTCTATGACTGACAAGGGAACGGTCGGGGGCGTCCCTCACCGATTTGAATGGGCATTGGATATGTTGTAGAGGATCAAAAAATATTAGACATGTATTTTTTTATATGTGCTTATCCCGAGGTTTAGGGGTTGAAATCACCCCTTGAAGAAAACGGATTTTGTCGTTTTTATCAAATATCTTCTAAAATATGAGAGATATGAAAACATAGTAAATGTAAGAGTTTTACAATATTTGATGCTCTTTGCACCTGTCAATTCAAAATTTTCAAAATATCAAATTTACACTCCCCGCTCCCTCCTCCACTCATTATTTCAACCCCTAAACCTCGAAATAAGCACATATAAAAAAATACGTGTCTAATATTTTTTAATCTTCTACAACATATCCAATGTCCATTCAAATCGGTGAGGGACACTCCCGACCGTTCCCTTGTGAGTACTAAACACTTCGTGAGTAGATAGGTATGATGGGTTCTTAGGGAGAATTCATACTTTGGCAGAAAAGCAGAAAGTAGAAGCTAAGAGAAAGACAGAGACAGACTACCAGCGCGAGTTCTGAGATTTCTGATTGACATCTGCTTTTCTCCCAAGATATGAATTCTCTCTTAGGGTGCCGTCCCATGCAACGGAAAAACGGAACGGAAAAGCGGAACGGAATTATTCTGATTGGTTAATGACCCCCAGGTAAAGTTAGATACCCCCCAAGTAACCAATCAGAATAATTCCATTGTTGTTCCGTTCCGCTTTCTCGTGTCCATGGGGAGTCACCCCAAGGCTGGATCCCCATGTAGTGGAATTGCGGAACGTGGAACGAAAGCCCGGAACCAATGAATTGCGACGATTGACATTTCTGTTGGAACATTCTAAAAGAATGAACGATATTATCATACTTATGCGTAATGCAAGAGCATGCTTTATGCAAAAGCTTCTCGCTTTAGATTTTAAACAGAAAAGCCCAATTACGTACATTCGTTTAATGAGCGCTAGTCATGATCAGTCATGATATTGGGTGCACTCATTATATACATGTCATGACCAGCGCCTTGGGTCCTTAAAAAGACATAATCCTGAATCCTGACTAAATTCTGAGACAACTTTTTCTCTTGCAAAACTTTGTCCGAAGTCTAGTTTTTTAATTATAAAAAGAAATAGCTTTTTTATCACTGGACGAATACAGGGAATAGGCAATTACTGCGCAACTCATCATCAGACGTGGGCGCTTACGTGAGGCAGCTGTCAGCGCCGCCACTGTCTATTTTCTGTATCCATCCAGTGATAAGAAAACTATTTCTTTTTATAATTCAAAAATTTGACTTCAGGTAAAGTTTTGAAAGAGGAAAAGTCGTCTCAAAATCTATACTCTGTTCCACGAGAGAACTATATTGTTTTTCGTCTGGTTCGGTCAGATCCCGCCCAACGGAACGCCCATTTTGCTCTTTCCATGCCAAATTAGTGTTGCATGTCAGTGCCGGCATGTCAGTGCCGGCTACAACCGGCAGCAAAGGCCCGCGCGCGAACACTAACCTGCAACATTTTGTCGGCATGTACATACGACACTGAGTGGCGCACTTGAGTCTTCCCCACTCTGCCCAAAGCTGCACGAAGCCACACAGTTCTCTCGTGGGACAGAGTATAGTTCAGGATTCTATTTTTTTCCAGCACTGTTAGAAAAATCCATATTAAATTTAATAATTTGATGTGAAGTTTTTTCACATAACCAAGTTATGAAAATTAATAACCAATTTGATATTACTTTTAATAATAGTTATGAAAAATCATATTCAAAATATGACTTTTCATAATTATTATTAAGTCCAATATCAATTGGTTATTAATTTTCATAACTTGGTTATGAAAATAATTTGGTAAAAACATTTCCCAACCAAATTATTAAATTTAATATAGATTTTTCTAAATTGTTAGAAAAATCTATGTTAAATTTAATAATTTGGATGTGAAGTTTTTTTACATAACCAAAATTCTGAAAATTAATAACAAAATTGATATTACTTTTAATAATAGTTATATTACATTTAATAATAATCATATTCAGAATATGTTTTTTCATAACTATTATTACATTTAATATCAATTTGGTTACTAATTGTCTATAACTAAATATAACTAAATAACTAAATAACTAAAAAAAAAATAACTAAATTGGTTAATAACTTGGTTATGGAAAAAAATTAAATATCTAAATTATTAAATTTACCAGCAAAATCGCTATTATTTTTACCAACTTTTCTAACAGAGGATACAAGGTTGTTTCGAATCACTCTATATAAAGAGTTTTTCAATAAGAACGGGTCGATGTTGCAATGGAATAAAACAAGCTGTGTGTGAGGTATTAACGAAATTCTTTTTTTATTTGAAAGGCCCAAGTATGCCATTATGTGTGGAATATGAGGCATTCCATATGAAGTGATACATCAAAATTTTCAAAGTTGTACGATTATGCTGAAATTTGCACAAATTGTAGTCATATCACAACTAAGATTTTTGGCCAAATTGTTTGACTCACGACCAACGGGTTGTCTAGTAACAGAGGCTTGAAGTTTTATCACTTGGGCCGTTGTGTCCAACTTCAAACGCTGGTAAGTTCCAGTAGACTATTCCGATTTTCAAAAACAAGAAGTGATTTCTAAAGGTCTTTTTGCGCCCTTTAATCCTATGAAATCAGTTTTGTTTTTAAGTCAAAATTTATTTAAAATTTTTGAAGGATAAGAAAGAAATTGTTTTTTCTCAAATTCAGACATCTTTGATTTTCTTCGAAAATATCTTTAAAAAAAGTAGAATTCTTGCCCTTTAAAATGATTCCAAGATCAAAATGGGCAGACTTTTAGTTTTCAAGATACAGCTTGTTTTAGGACCGAGCGCGTCACGCACAGTGCAGCTCGGCCGCTGTTGCAAGTGCCACGGATGATCCGATCAGTTCTATTGCTTGTGGCCAGACGTGATGTGATCTGTGTCATATATCATATATATATATATGATCAAGCCATTTACTATAATATATAAATACCAGCAGCTTCTCTTTGCTAGGCCCATTATCACATTTTGATTAAGGATCACTTTTATTTTGATATCCTTATAACCACCGTGATCTTGCCTCCATTTCCTGGATCAACCACCAATCTTGCTTTCGTTTGTCGGATTACCCGCTGATCTTACCTTAGTTGGCTAGACATCTTATCATAAAAACCTCGATAACCTTGAAACGACTGACCCAAAGTGAATATAATTATAGTATTTTGAAAGGGCCTGAATAAGAGGACTATAAGAATATGCAATAAAAGATGTAGGATTACATTTAAAAAATTCGAGGTAATGTTCACCTGACCTTGGCGACGCAACCCAAGATCAAACTGATAAAGCTGATAAATAGTTTTAAGTCTCACAACTTTTATCTAAAACATTTTTATTTAATAAAAATGTTTTAGATAAATTGTTTTAGATGTTTTAGATGTTGTTTTAGATGTTGTAGAGATGTTTTAGATAAATAGTTTTAAGTCTTACAACTTTTATCAAAAACATTTTTATTTAATAAAAATGTTTTAGATAAAAGTTGTAAGACTTAAAACTATTTATCAGCTTTATCAGTTTGATCTTGGGTTGCGTCGCCAAGGTCAGGTGAACATTACCTCGAATTTTTTAAATGTAATCCTACATCTTTTATTGCATATTCTTATAGTCCTCTTATTCAGGCCCTTTCAAAATACTATAATTATATTCACTTTGGGTCAGTCGTTTCAAGGTTATCGAGGTTTTTATGATAAGATGTCTAGCCAACTAAGGTAAGATCAGCGGGTAATCCGACAAACGAAAGCAAGATTGGTGGTTGATCCAGGAAATGGAGGCAAGATCACGGTGGTTATAAGGATATCAAAATAAAAGTGATCCTTAATCAAAATGTGATAATGGGCCTAGCAAAGAGAAGCTGCTGGTATTTATATATTATAGTAAATGGCTTGATCATATATATATATATATGATATATGACACAGATCACATCACGTCTGGCCACAAGCAATAGAACTGATCGGATCATCCGTGGCACTTGCAACAGCGGCCGAGCTACACCGTGCGTGACGCGCTCGGTCCTAAAACAAGCTGTATCTTGAAAACTAAAAGTCTGCCCATTTTGATCTTGGAATCATTTTAAAGGGCAAGAATTCTACTTTTTTTAAAGATATTTTCGAAGAAAATCAAAGATGTCTGAATTTGAGAAAAAACAATTTCTTTCTTATCCTTCAAAAATTTTAAATAAATTTTGACTTAAAAACAAAACTGATTTCATAGGATTAAAGGGCGCAAAAAGACCTTTAGAAATCACTTCTTGTTTTTGAAAATCGGAATAGTCTACTGGAACTTACCGGCGTTTGAAGTTGGGCACAACGGCCTAAATGGTAAAACTTCAAGCCTCTGTTACTAGACAACCCGTTAGTCATGAGTCAAAGAATTTGGCCAAAAATCTTAGCTGTGATAGGACTACAATTTGTGCAAATTTCAGCATAATCGTACAACTTTGAAAATTTGGGTGTATCACTTCATATGGAATGCCCCATATAACATCGTTCAAATGTCCGCCACGGTTTCTCACGGTGGCACGGATCCGAGTGGTCCAATTTTCAATGATTCTGCCGCATAGATCCGGCTAAATTTGAGCGATGGCCTGGGTTATGTTGACTTTAAGGGCATGGGTCGATTGCGGCTTATTGGCATAGACCTGCGACTTCAGAAAACCCCACAAGAAAAAGTCTAGCGGAGTCAAATCATATGATCTTGGTGGCCAATTCACGTCACCTCTGCGAGAGATAACCATACCCTCAAATCGTTCATGCAGAATGTCCATCGTGGCGTCCGCTGTGTGGCACGTAGCGCCGTCCTGCTGGATCCGCATGTCGTCCACGTCCATATCGTTCAATTTGGGCCAAAAGAAATTGGTTATCATCGTTCTGTAGCGCTCGCCATTGACGGTGATGGCATCACCAACGTCATTTTCGAAAAAGTACGGACCAATGACGCCGCCGGCCCAAAATCCGTACCAAACAGTAACTTTTTGTGGATGCATTGCTACCTGTTGAACCTCGTGTGGGTTGGCGTCGTGCCATATACGGCAATTATGTTTGTTTACATAGCCATTCATCCAAAAATGCGTCTCGTCGCTAAAGATGA
The DNA here is from genome assembly GCF_003227715.2 of Harpegnathos saltator. Taxonomy (NCBI): domain Eukaryota; kingdom Metazoa; phylum Arthropoda; class Insecta; order Hymenoptera; family Formicidae; genus Harpegnathos; species Harpegnathos saltator. The sequence continues at coordinate 21,589 of NW_020230329.1, read as the reverse complement.
TTTTTCGGCCAAAATTGGGGTCCTCTTCCAAATGCTCCGAAGCCCAGTCAGCGAACAAACGGCGTTGTCTATGGTCATTAACTTTGAGCTCCTGGGCCAGTTGGATCTTGTACGGGTGCAGGCCCAAGTTCCGACGCAAAATTCGCCAAGTTGAAATCTGCAAAAGGCCGAGTTCTTGTGCACGGCGAGGAATTGACTGCCTCGGGTTCTCCTGCACACTTTCACTTACAGCGACGATGTTCTCGGCCGATCTGGCGTTCCTTTGACGTACGGGTGTTGGCTGATCGTTTACCGAACCGTCGTCTCGAATTTGGCCACCAAACGTTGGAGAGTCGACTTTGAAGGGCCACCGCGTCTGCCGTAAAATGGGCTCAACGCGCGCAACATTTGCACTAACGAACACTCATTTTGATAATAAAGTTTTATCATTTGGTCGTGCTGCTTAATCGTGTAACTTGTCATGGTGATTTGGCATCAGTGACTGAATAATAAACAACAGGTTAGACAGACGCCGCCAAAACAACATGGCCGTCACAGGCTGCCAACTTCGACCCGCACCAATTGAAAAACCCCGTACATAGTTCAGAAGAATTAAATGTGAGCATTCGTCAATCAAAATAAAATAACTAAATAAGTTGTAAACTAATTCTATAACTTATAGGAAGCAGAGCACCTATTCTTTGATCCCTTTTCTTTAAAAAAATAAATAAAAATGTTCCTTACTTTTAAATGATTTAAAAAATTTGTGGTAGCGACGAGACTTCCTTTTAATGGTTTTGCACATCTTACAAACAGCAGATACATTTTCTCGATCTTGCTTTTTCACGTCTTTGAATGTTTTAAAGTCAGTGGCAAATTTTCATCCCGAAGGAAATACATTATAATTAATAAACTTGCATAGACAAATAACTTCTATCTTGACATTGCCTTATTGGAATAGCAATGTGAATTATACATAATACTTACATTTTTCCGCATTCATAAAAAGACATGTACAGAAAATGTCCTGTTTTTAACACGCCGTCGATGTAGAACAACTTCGCGGTACAATTTTATAACTAAAACGCTTTGGTCTTCATCTTCTCGCTTGGCGATCGTAGTCGTTCGTTAAATTCAGTGAGACTAAATTCGTCATCGACGGACAGGACAAGACAGCAAAGCCTCCAATATGTCGTATCTCGTGTTTCTCGTCTTTGATCCACTCGAACTTCACTCCCTTCTGCCGGAGAGTCAAAACTGCTGAAGACGAAAGAAAAAGATGTAGATCCAAATAAACCCGTATCATGCTCGACAGGGAGAAATTATTCTCCTCGGCAGAGAACAATCACAAATTGAGGAAAAAAGAGGATTTCAAGAAACCTTGCGCAATGCTACACTCAAACGGACAATAAGAGGCCTTGTGAGCCTGGATATAAATTTGTCTCGTTTTAGCCGACCACTAGATTCGCCCCGGTTAGGGCGACCGCTCAAGAACAATAGCACCACCGCTCGCGTGGGAGAAATGGCGGGCCCGTTTAGTTAGATAAGAGAAGCAGATGAGAATTATTAACTCACCTCGCGTAGCGGTGAAGTCTCGTCGTCGGCGACTTCACAGACGTAGCAACAAGGCGCTGAGACGCCAAGGTCCACGTCTCCCCCCTGTTAATAACAACAACAGTACAACGGTAGTACAGCAAAACAGCAGCAACACAGTATGACAACAGTCAACGCAGAACGACAGCAACAATATAAATTACCCTCCGTCAATCACTAGATACGTGACACGTAACTAAAAGTGGCAGCTCGCTTGTTACGACGTTCGCTTTCGAAGGTACCCGCGCACAGCATTCTGGTTCTCTCGTTTCGTGTAACGTCGGCGCGTGCGCGCCCGCTGTCTTGTACACTCGTGTTGTACTCGCGAGATAATGTAAGGCACGACAGACACCTAGACCCTATATGCCTAGACCGCGCTAGAGCCGACGTCGGTAACTTCGGTAGCTTCCTTATCGTTTCCGATATTCGTTTCCGTAATTTCTTAATTTATGAGAAAAAGTTTTTAAAACCCATTTTCTATTTTATTCGAAATAAAAAATGGTTAATGAAAACCATTTAAATGGAAATGTAAAATAGTTTTTGAGAAATTTATTTTAAATGCAAAATATAAAATGGGCATTTTGCATTTTGCATTTCCATTTTAAATGCATCTATTTCAAATAATGGCCATCTCTGATCGCACTAATATCAGGTCCGCCGATGCGGCTTACACAACTTCACTAGAAAAACAATTATGCCATAGTTTTATTAGAAGATTAATACCTGAAATTGAGCAGCGTGTCTCTAGAAATTTAGATGTCGAACACACTATACGAGACGCGTTACAAATCGAAGAGGAATTACGAGCAATTAAAAATATTCATAGCAGTCTTATAGCCTCAGTCTTTTCACCTGCTACGAATTTTTGCTGTACATGCCGAAAGACCGGACATACCGAGGACAATTACCGATTATCTATCTATGTACAACGTAACGACACCGAATTTAAGCAATGAAGTTTTAATTTGCCAAATTTGTAAAAACCGCGGACATAGTGCTGATAAATGTCGATTTAGAGACCTAAATACTCGTAATCCCGTGAAAATAGTTCAAAGTGATATTATTTCGTGTCAAATCTGTCTCAAACCCGGTCATTCCGCACAAAATTGTCTGTTATATCGTAATCAACCAAATATTATTTGTCAAAATTGCCAACGTCCTGGTCATAGCTCTAGAGAATGCCGAAGTAACTCGTCAAATATAAATATTTTGATTTATCGAAATTGTAATAAAATGGGACACATTACTCGAAATTGTTATACTAATTCCAACTATAATACTACGTTCAGTGAAGAAATATGTCAATGGTACAATAGACGCGGACACTTAGCATCTCAATGTCGCGAAAGGCAAATTGCTAAGAATCTATCGCGACCAGTAACATGTCAAGTATGTGGGAAATCCGGCCACAACGCCCGTGATTGCCGCGAAGATCAGCCATCGAATAATAATCAGAATCATCGGACTGCACAGAATACGTCGGATCACTGTAGATATTGTAAGGCAACGGGACATTTAATAGAGAATTGCGTATTACGACTTGAAAGGAACCGTAAGAATTAAGGAAACTTTTAAGGGTCCCCGACGGCGGGCGCGAATTGAGGAGTCGATGGATCGGGACGCCCAGTGATGACTGCACTAACAGAGAACATAATAATCGAACTCCAATAATTCGACCAGTAGAGATTAATTTGAATAAAGAAAGCTGCGTTCCTACTGTTTAATTAAGTTTAAACGGAAATAGTTATTTTGAAACTTTTATGTTAGATACGGGATCGGGACCTAACCTTATTAAAGAAGCTTGCATTTCGGCAACTCCAGACTTAGATCCAACACATATATTAAAATTAAACGGAATCAATAATTCACCCGTATGCACTATCGGAAAAATTATCAAGATAATTTTGGGAATTCCTGTCAATTTTCATGTAATTTCCGATGATTTTCCTATTTAATCATGTAGGATATTAGGCAACGACTTTTTTCAACAAACTAAAACTAAAACTAAAACTAAAATTGATTATTCAAAAGGTTACTTAGAAGTTTTAACCACTAAAATCCCCTTTTATTTACAAGAATCTGTAATAATTCCTGCGCACTCAAAAGCATTGTTTTTCGTGCGCATTGGAAATCCGCATATTAAGGAGGGATATTTACCCAAAATAACTATAGGAAAAAGTGTAGACGTAGAATCAACCGGCTTAATAAAAAATATCGACGGTAAGGCTTACACTAACGTAATTAATTCTTTGGATACTGAGATAGAAATTCTAATACCAACTATTAATATATGACCCGCGAAAGGATAACGAGAAGGATAATGATATTAAAGATGGAAAAATTAAAGATAATAATGATAACAATTGCGAAAAATCTAAAAATAATGGGAAACATATTCTTGACCGCGAAGAAAGAGAATTACGGAATACGGCATCACGCGACGGTCAAGGTACATTCAATCATATACATATTAACTCACCGGAGGAAAATCTCGTAACCTCCGTCGAATTAAGAAATTTTGAAGACAGAAATTTTGGAAAAGGGGATGACTCCCAACTTCCGTCTTATAACGGAAACTCAAAATGAAAAATAAGGGGCGACTTTCCATGCTCCTATCAAACAAAAAGAAAAAATTAATCAACATAAAAAGTTCGAATCGACTCTTCTTGTAGGATTAGGTAAAGGCTTAGACAAGATTTCAAGGGAAAATTCTCAATTCTCCTATCTAAACCACGATCCTCCCAGCCAAGGGGACAATTTCCAGATTCCTCGTTCAGGGGAGAAAGTGGGTAACCAGGAGGAAAAATCTCTTGAAAAATATAATAAATCTTAAGAAAATATTCTGAAAACTAATGAAAGTATATATAACATTGAAGAAGAGTCACACGATAAAATACAATCGCATTACCCAGAATATAATTTCTTAAATGTAACTGAAAAGATAAATAAAAAATTTAATGAAACTCAAGAGGGAGTATTCAAGACTTCCTATGAAAATATTAAGACGCAAAAAATTAAAGGATATGACGAAAATTCTATATTAGAGATTGAAAATTTTACAGAAAGTACCGAGTGCGTGTCAGAAATTGATCTAAATTTCAATGGTCCCTTGCGATCAAACAATATAAATAACATACACAGTTAGAGCTATAATCATTCTTCTAATGAAAACGATATTTCAATTCCAGGTCCTCTTAATTCAGTAACTAATAACAATTCAATTACAGCTATTGTACCTCTTACCGGCAGACACGATACGAACGTGGCCCGACGGCCGGACGAAAAGAATCTACCTGACACTGTCACAGACGCGATTACTATCTGCCTAAACGACTCAACTCTTCAATTGAGCGTCTTACAAGTAAATTCAACAACTGTCTATGACGAAAATAGATCAAACAAACTATTGGATCTAATTGCTTTAAATCATTTAGACGCACTTGAAGCCAAAAATATAATCGCATTAATAAAACAATATCAAGCTTCCATTGACCGGGTGAACAATTGGCCGCAACACACGTATTGCGACATCGCATACCAACAACTGACGATTATCCAATAAACATAAAACAATATAGATTTACTCAAATTCATAAGCAGGAAATACATTTACAAGTACAAGAATTACTGGATGCTATTGTACGACACTCACATTCGCCATATAATACCCCTATCTGGATAGTGCCTAAAAAAGAGGATTCAGAAGGCAATAAGCGATGGCGTATGGTGTTGGATTTTCGCATACTTAACGACAAAACTATCGGAGACGTGTACTCATTATCGAATATAATTGACATCCTTGATCAACTTGGCGGTGCACGATATTTTTCGGTATTTGACTTAGCTTCGGGATTTCACCAAATAAAAGTAGATCCACGCGATAGCCACAAGACGGCTTTCACTACGCCGTTCGGATATTATTAATTTACCCGCATGCCTTTCGGATTAAAAAACGCTCCCGCTACATTTCAACGATTAATGGACATAGTTTTAGCTGGAATTCAAGGACGAGAAGTATTTATCTGGATGATATCGTGCTATACGCATCTTCTTTAATAGAACATGAATTCAAATTTAAAAAATTTATGCAAAAGCTTAAAGAAGCCAACTTAAAATTACAGATAGATAAATGTCGCTTTTTATGCAAGGAAGTCAATTATTTGGGACATACAATTAGTAGCGAAGGTGTTAAACCGGATCAAAGAAAATTAGAAGCCGTACGCGAATTTCCAACGCCTAAAACACCTAAGAATATAAAACAGTTTTTGGGATTAACTGGATATTACAGGAGATTTATACCAGAATTTTCTAAATTAGCTCGTCCTCTAACGCAATTATTAAAACTAGAAGTGCCTTTCAAATGGAATGATGCGCAACAACAATCATTTGAAATATTAAAAAATGAACTATGTAAAGAACCGGTGCTGCAATATTCAGATTTCTCACAACCATCTATTTTAACCACCGACGCTTTGGGCTTCGCAGTAGGAGGAATATTGTCACAAGGGAAGATCAACGCAGATCGACCAATAGCTTATGCATCTCGTACCCTGAGCGATTACCAAGTAAAATACGACACTTATGAAAAAGAAACTTTAGCAATTATATACTGTGTTAAACATTTTAGACCATATTTATACGGGAGAAAATTCACACTTGTAACAGACCATAAACCATTGATGTGGTTTAGAAATGTTCAGGATACGAAAATGCGAATACTTCGATGGAAACTAGAATTAGCCGAATACGATTACGAAATAGTTTATAAAACCGGAAAAACAAATGTAAGCGCAGACGCCTTATCGAGAAACCCAGTAGACTCACCTCTAACGGACTGCAAAGTGATTAACACTAGAAGTAGATTTAACCCGAATAATCCACAAGATGCCGAAGCCATCAGACGCCTTTTAAAAGAGGATGATAATCTTGAAGAATCAGACGAGGACGATGTTAATATGACATACTTATCAGAGGATCACGTTCGAATCGAAGACTTTGACGAAGAGGGAATACACGAAACTGATTCAATTGATAACCAATCACAACCAAAGAAGACAAACACAAATATATGGCACGAACAAACTGATAGCTCACATACGAGAAATTCGTACGAAACCTATCGAAACCTACGAAACCGCTTGAAGCTCCGAACCAAACTGAGAACTTTCTCACCGACTCTATATCCTTCTCGCCTGAAGAGTTAGCCGAATCTCCGAATATACATGTAACTGATGTAATAGTTCACGCATCCGATTCGCCTACGGAACAAATTAAAGAACAAGAGTTAGAAAAGAAGTCCGCTGAAACCTTTCGGCCTATGCTAACCCAAAGTCGAGCTAAGCAAAAAACCGGGGTTATAGATAAAGAACTTGTAGGCGCAAAAAAACGACGACGACCGCCGAAGCCTTTACCTGAGGATACCGATGACAGCGACGCTGAACCGCCAATGATTATTAGTAGTATGTGGGAAGGTATGGCCCGTCAAAACATTCCCCCTCCATTCCAACCCCCGCCGCTAAACCACGCTCACCGGCGCCGGCGGGTCGAGTGGAGGGGGAATGTTTTGACGGGCCATACCTCCCCACAGGTAAAAACTAATCGACTTTTGAAATAAGCAAATTATGGCCGACATTATTAGAGGAGTTAGCAATTCTGGCTCTTGATCAACTACTTAATTTGCATATTGCATTTACGGAAAAACTCTGTGGGAGCTCTGCTGGGTTCGAACCTGGAACCTCTGGCTTTTGAGACACGCGTCTTACCACTACATGCTACTGCTATACCCTGATGGAAACTAGTTATATAACCTACATACGGAAAGTATCGATGTCACAGGTTTTGGAAAAACTCTGTAGCTCTGCTGGATTCGAAACTGGGACCTCTGGGACTTTCGAGTCACGCGTCTTACCACTACGCTACCGTTATACTCTGATGGGAACTAGTTATATAGTCTACATACGGAAAGTATCGATGTCACAGATCTGGGAAAACTCTGTATAGGCCTTGCTGGATTCGAACCTGGGGACCTCTGGCTCTTGAGTCACGCGTCTTACCACTACGCTACCGCTATACTCTGATGGAAACTAGCTATATCGTCTACATATGGAAAGTATCGACGTCACAAAGTTTCAAAACCATGTAAGGCCCTCACACTGCTGGATTCGAACCGGAGACCTCTGGCTCTCGAAGTCAAACTGTCTTATCACCGTGCTACTGCTGCTCTCTGGTAGAAACAGCCTTTACGACGTAGTCGTATAACGGGGGTGAGGCTGTGCGTATGTGGTCATCCCCACATGTGAGTCTCTGGAAAAATCCTGTAGAGTTCCTTCTCGGATTCGAAGAGTCCGTTGGCTCTTGAGTCAAGTGTCTTATACGCAGCGCTATTGCTATACTCTGATGGAAACTAGCTATATTGTATACTTACGTAGAGTATTGACGTCACGCGTGGAAAATTTCGAAAATTCTAAATCCTACGGACTCGAATCTCTGGGATCCCTGCTCTTGAGGCGCGCGAGCGTGAGTGCATATGTTCGTGCAGATAAGGATAATTTCGAAGTTAAAAACTATTGTTGGAAGACGATGTCTACTCGAATATTTTTACCTATGTGTCCCCTTCGCTTTCGAACTCGAAAAATTAAATTAAGTTAGGTTTTGTTACAACGAATTGGAGATCGCAGGGAAGAGAAAAGAGGTGGAGAGAAAGAAATCTACAACATTTTTATAAAATAAATTTACATTTTATTTTTGAAGTTACATTCGTAGTTTTGCAAACACTCGTAGCATTCTGCGTTCGTCACAATTTCGTATATAATTTCATTTAAATGAATTGTGGTTAATTCACGGAATACAATATTAAAATACGTGTCTAAAAATTGTAAATTTTTGATTTGACGCCGTACGTTTTCCTCGATTTCTTGATATTTATCAGCGAGCGTCTGTTTCACGAAATCTTCGTTTACACCTTTCTTCGCAAGATTAAGTTCGGATATTAAAATGTTACGTCCTGTAGATTTAATTAGTAAAAATCCTTTCCTCTCGCGGATTTATATTCTCCTAATATAACTATAATAGGAATATATACATATATAAATATAAATTAGGAAACAGACCCATCTGGCGAACAGCCGTCGCGCCAAATGAAAGGCGATTCGGGAAAATTCGATAACAGGAAACAGTACCCTGTTGTAAAAATCTACGTCTTCGTTTAAAATTTATATCTGGGTAGTGTTCGCCAAGTGTGTCCGTCGTCCTAGCTATAAAAATTTGAAACTCCGCGCTAACAAACCTTCGGTAAAACAAAGCAACTCAGAGCATTCCTGCTCTAAAACTTGAAACTCACATCTTCCTAATCCAAAACCATATGTGCCCTATCAGTTAACCAACAAAGCCTACTTCACCGATAGTTATAAACTCTTATCTCAGGCTTTGATTTACGGCATTTTGATTTTTCCAGCCGGCCGCTTGTATAAATTTCTCTATCTCAAGAATCCACCACCTCCACGCTTGTCGCGCCTAATTCATTCAGCCAATCATATCATATCCACCTAAAATTATGAGACACCCACGCTTCACCCTTTAGCCCTTCCATATTCATATCTCCAAAAACTAACCGTCTCCTCCCATGATGTCTTTTAACTTCGCTAATGGCTGAGACTTTTTCCCATTAAGACCAATTCACCCCTTCCTCAAGGGCCATCTCTCTACCCACCCTGATAGCTTCTGCCTCCGATCATTGATATAAAAACCGCGGTAATCCGCCTCCGCGACACTACTACTCTGAGAGACAGAAGAACACGGAAACGAAAAAGCTCAGACTCGCACTCTCACGCAGATATTCAAAACTCAGATATTCAGAACTCGGATATTCAGATCTTGAGCATTAGGACTCAGATTCAAATCTTCATAATTCCAGTTCATTCAAATATTTAGTATTCAAATATTCAAGCATTCGGATTTTGGAAAAAGTGCCGGCTTCCTCTTTATATATTAGGTGCGCAACTAAGTTCCCGCTGTTTTTCAAGAGATGGCTCCAGTAGTAAGTGCTTGTCGATTGTGACATAACCAAAATGTCATGAATCAAGCTTAGACATATGGTGAACAAACCGCTTTGACACATTAGTGATTTTGTTTTTGCGTCATATACTTTTGGTTGTGTGAAAATGTCTTATTTTGTGCCAAATAATCGTCATTTGCGGGAAGTGTTGCTTTTCTTCTTTCATTCGAAGAAAACGGCGGCTGAAGCGCATCGAGAACTCCAAAAAGTTTACGGAGATGCTGCTCTAAGTGAAACAACGTGCCGTGATTGGTTCCGTCGCTTCAAAGACGGTGATTTCGATGTTGACGACCGTTCGCGTGAAGGAAGGCCAAAAACCTTCGAAAACGCTGAATTGGAGGCATTGCTCGATGAGGATCCGTGCCAAACGCAAAAAGAGCTTGCTTCAGCATTAGGAGTTACCCGCCAAGCCATTTCCAAGCGATTGCATGCGTTGGGAATGATTCAAAAACAAGGAACTTGGGTTCCTTATGATTTGAAGCCAAGAGACGTTGAGCGTCGTTTTTTCGCCTGTGAACAACTGCTCCAGCGGCAAAAAAGGAAGGGTTTTCTTCATCGCATCGTTACGGGTGATGAAAAATGGATTCATTACAGCAACTCAAAGAGAACAAAATCATGGGGACTGCCCGGTCATGCTTCTACGTCGTCGGCTCGGCCGAATATTCACGCTGCGAAGGTTTTGCTGTGTATTTGGTGGGACCAGGGCGGTGTTATTTATTATGAGCTGTTGAAACCGAACGAAACCATCACTGGGGAACGGTATCGAACTCAATTGATGCGATTTAGCCGAGCACTGCGCGAAAAGCGGCCACAATACGAGCAGAGGCACGAAAAAGTGATTCTACAGCATGACAACGCTCGGCCTCACGTTGCCAAACCCGTTAAAACCTACTTAGAAACGCTCAAATGGGAAGTCCTACCCCACCCGCCATATTCCCCAGATATTGCGCCGTCCGATTATTACTTGTTCCGTTCGATGGCACATGGTCTGGCTAATCAGCAGTTCCGCTCATATGAAGACATCTCAAAATGGCTTGATTCGTGGATAGCCTCAAAAGGCGAACACTTCTACCGTGACGGTATTCGAGCTCTGCCAGAAAGATGGGAAAAAGTTGTCGCTAGCGATGGGCAATATTTTGAATGATTCATTTGTAACCATTTTTTCACAATAAAGTTGCAATTTCATAAAAAAAACAGCGAGAACTTGCGCACCTAATAAGTGAACGACTATTTGGTGCCTCAATCGGAATACGAATATTGGAAACGAGAACACCTACGCAGATCTGCGCCATTCTCACTTCTGCTTGTGTCAATTCATCCTGAATCAGTAGTAAGTTTCATTTTCTTTACTTTATCTTCCTACTTCTATTTTATTTATTCCACCCTTGAACTTCCTATTCATATTCGTTCCCTTTCCCATCCCTTTCTTTTTCCATTTCATACACTCATACACACACACATACACTCATTCATCTAAGTATAATTGTCATGTTCAAACCATTCAATTACATCATTTTGGGTCGCTATTCATCTTAATAAACCTGTAAAAATTCAATCCTCACCGTTATATCCTATTATTAATAAATTTGTTAATTCAAACCTTGCCGTTATATAATTTTGTCATCTTTATTTTAATAAATCTGTTAATAATTATTATCATCAATTAATTTCAAAATCACCCCACCTTCCAACAGTCATGGTCCTATCCCCGGTAAAGGGACTCGCGTCCTTGACCGAAAAACGGACCGCTCGTCGTACGTCGGTGTCCGAGTAAAGGGACCCGTCGGGTCCCTGACCCGTTCACTGGCACGCGGTTACGAACGAGGTTCGCCTTACTCGCGAACGGAAAGTTGCGCTCCTCCTCTAGGACGTAACAAAAATACATTTACAATTACTCACAAGAGCTGCAACCGCTTGTAAGTGCTTGTATCTAGCATCGATACATTTCGCGATAGTTTCCAGACCATCGAAAGATGTCTTCTGCATTACAATATTCTCCGTGTATAGCTTACGCTTCTTCAACAGCGGCTGGTTCAGATGTATAGAGTCCTTCGATGCCTTTTTCGCAGCCGCTTTCGTCCACCATTTTCCCTCGCTGGCTTACCATTATAGCCCATGCACCGTACGCTGAGGTAAAGGCTAATGGCGATATTGTTGATGATGATAGGGGCTGACATATTCTTATTTTCCCCGCACAAATAAGAATTTGCAGAGGGTATAATGTCATTAAATTTCTCCCACGTATTCAAATCAAGGAGAATTCCTGAAGACGTGTTTCCCATTATCCTGATCGATAGCTCAAATGTTCCCACCTCGTACATGGTACGCAACCCAACTTGCATCCTCTTAGTGTCCGAATTGTTGAGAGCGTAAGTCGTGCATAGAAGCATGTTACGCTCGTTTCTCACTTCTGTATAGAGGCTGTTCGACGTCTTCTTAAGATCGGCGTTCACGTTAGCGGCGGACATTTTTCTTGCAAGAACTTGTAAAGAACTTATAAATAACGAGAACTAGCTATGCTGCGAGTAGAAGCAACGAAGCTTGAATGCTTCACCAGTCTCAGCACCGTATGCCGTTCCCCGTAGAGAAAAGAAAAAGTAGTGGGGATGGTGATGCGCAGACGTAAAAGGTCTACAACTACTTATCTTTTTCAAAATGATATATACAAAAGATGTATCATTCACGTTTATTTAGGATGGGTGATAAGTTTCTGTATCGATAATATACAGTTTTTGAAAGCGTTTCTCTAAGGATTAGATTTACTTCGTTTACTTTTACGAGCGTGAGAACAATTTTTCGAAAAAGGTCTATAGATATTTATCGCGTTCAAATAATATGTACAAAAGATATAGCTTTTATATTTATTTAGAATGGAGAGATAGACTACTATATCAATACCATTCTGTTTCTCAAAGCATTTTTCTGGGAAATGAATGTACTTGGTTCCTTTTACATATGTGAGGATTATTTTTCGAAAAAGTCCTAGAGCTGTTTATCTTGTTTAAAATATATACAAAAGTTGTACCGTTTTTTATATTTTCTTAGAATAGAAAGATAAACCTCTAACGATAGCACTCAGTTTCTGAAAGCGCTTCTCCAGGGCGATTAGATATACCTTGTTATATTAGCTTATTGTTATGTTAGATTAGATTAGATATACCGCTACGTGCGTGGGAAAATTTTCCGTTAAGATTATACTAAAAGAAACGTTAGGGCTTTACTAAAAGGAGATTATTACCGATAATTTTTCCATCTTTACTTTTCGAAGATACGGTTTGGGGAAAATTTTAAAAGCGTAGAAAATAGAGTAGAGGAAAAGCTGACGAAGGCACCGTCTTCCGCCTTTTCGTTCACTTCCTCCGCAACAGCAGTCGCGTATTGTGGCACGTGCTTAAGTAATACCGAAGAAAGTGCTGAGAAGATGTCGTCGCTCATTGAAACCGTTCGCGCCTGTATTATCGTGGCATCGACTATAAATCCCCTCATCGAATGCGAGAAGTATTTGCGCGAACTCGTGGCTAATAACGATGAGTGTAATTATTTAACGTTTTATAGTTTCGCGGCCTCATGCAGTAGTATTCTGTTGGGAATGCTATTTGCATGTGGGCATTTTAAAATCAGCGACTTTGTGAAATTGCAGTGGATATTGTGGAAGCTCGAAGATTGTTCGGAGAAAATGAACCGGACATCGGTAATCACGTCCGTGACATGTTCCTTACTTCATCGTAAGTCTTATTATTCATTCCTAAAGTAACATAAGAAATAATTTTATATTGTCGTGGGTTTTCCCATTAACTTTTATCTTTTCTCTCGCTCAGTCTTTCTCAATGTTTCTCTTGAAAGCGAAGAGTGTCGAAAGAACTTTTCCCTGAACAGGAGGCAATTTCACCGCCAGCATTACGACATTCCAACAACGAAGAAGAAGTAGAAGAAATGAGGAATGACACTGCCCACACTTCATCAGTAGCCTCTAATTACATAGCCTGTGAGGAGATGCATGATATTGAGGAAGCATCGGCTGAAGAGACACACCACAGCCGTCTCCATGCCAAGCCTTTCGACATACGTTTCTTGCTCGAAAACTATGACGTAGATAGGATGATATTGAACTTGTAATTCATTTCTACGCGTCATATGTAAAATTTAAGAAAATTAAAAATTAAATTTTTACAGTGCAACAGGGTGGAGGGTACGAACAGTCAGATTTCCATGGGATAGACAAACACAACGAAAAAGAAGGGGAGGATGTTGTAGGAGAAGGAGGGGAACAATCGAACGCACCGGAAACTTCCCTAATCAGAGCTAATATTAGCGAGACCGACTATAAATTTATTCAAATTTATGGGGAAAGGATACGTAAATTTAGAAAATTTAATATTCTCGGTAGGGAAGTGTGTATCAAAATTAGGCCTCCCCCGACGATAACGATATCGTGCTTTACCTCGAAAATGCTTTCCGCGAAATCTATGCCTGCGCGGTTAACTCGGCCGGCCTAAACGACTACGTCGAGTTATCGTTTGCTTCAGCAGACTTAACTCGGGGACCTGCAGGTTTATCGTTTCGCCCAGCACGTGACTTGAGCTATGGAGATATTTGGAATCTTGTGAGCTCGCTAGTTCAAAGTGCTGGAGGTCACGATATACTGGAGCATTTTACTGTTAATGTTTTCAATGTCGCGTTACCTTCGGGACAAGGCGCAAAAGCGAACAAATTAACGCATGAAGGGGTTGCGATACGTTCGATCCTTATTATAAACAATACAGATAATCTATGTTTCCCGCGCTCGCTTGTAGTTGCAATGATTTATAGTGAACGCGGGAATGTGCGCACTGGGGAGCTTCACGCAAAATGGAATGCTGTGAGAAAACAGAATTCTGTGATGCAGCGAGAGCTAGCACTCGAATTCACGCGGAAAGCTGTTTCTATACCCGATGAAGGGTGTAACATTCCAGAGTTCGAGCGTTTCCAACTCCATGTCGCCAAGTACGATACAGCGATCACTGTTTATAATTTTAGCTCTTTTGCTCGTGGTGCACCTCCGTTATATGATGGCAGCGGGGTGGTCGTCTCTCTAGGTCGCACGGTTAGACATAAACTAAATATTATGTATTACGAACGCAGTCGTCACTTTAATCCAATATTGAATTTAAGAGCAGCTAGTGGAAGCGGGATTATTGCGTTCGTTGCAACCGCGGATATAAGCCTGAAAGGGGACATCGGTGTTCAAATGCATGTCTCCGGTGTTTCGCCGTTCCGTCGTGTGAAGAAACGGTTCAATTAATCCATTATAGAATGTGCCAACGGGCGTTTTACGGTACTGCTTGCTTCGAACGACATCGCGCCCCAAAGTCATACAATGTCGAGACAATATCGAGCGTCTGTAGCATTCTCCGGATTTGCAACAAATGCGGTCGTTTACAAAACTCAAGAAAAAAACATAAATGTGGTATGATTTATTGTCGTATTTGTGGATCGTCAAAAACTGAACCACCTCTGTTTCATGCGCTCGCTTCGTCACACCAACGGATTATCGAAAAATCCTACGCGAGCGGAAAATACTAGTGAAACTGAAATGGAGGATGAAAATAATAAGAACGTAGAAACGTGCGAACGGAAGAAAGGTCGCGTCGCATTTATGTTTTATAACTTTGAGACACGACAGGACGATGTGGTCGAAGGCAGCGAAAATGTTAAAACGCACGTGGTTACACTTTGTGTCGCGCAGCAAATATGTGATTCCTGTATGAAGATAGACGACATGACGGTGTGTTGTCGTCGGTGTGGCGTGCGTGAAATAATATTTTGCAATGTCCCGGTGAAGCAATTTGTCGATTTCGCCACGAGACCAACGAAGAGCTTCAAACAGATCATTTGCATCGTGCATAACGCTAGTGCGTTCGACTCTCAATTTATTCTCCGCTACCTGGTCGAAAGTAACAACTACGTTGAGCCAAAACTTATTTTAAACGGTACGAAAATTATACTATTAACCGTTGGTCAAACTAAATTCATAGACAGCATTAATTATATGCCGATGCGATTGTCAATGTTGCCAAAAGCTTTCGGGTTGAAGGGTATTTCAGGCAAAGGATTATTCCCTCATTTGTTTAATACCGTCGAAAACCAATATTACACCGGTCTATTACCTGATATTCGATATTTCTCACCAGATACGATGAAACCGGATGAACGTGAAGAGTTTTTAGCCTGGCATGCGGAGATGTTTAGTAAAAACGTCAAGTTCGATTTCCAACGAGAGATAGTGGCCTATTGTCGCAACGACGTGGATATTCTTCGTCGAGCATTTCGTAAAATTTTTTTGGAGCGGGGAAAAGTATGTCCCTTCGAAGAATGTACAACCATCGCTTCCACTTGTATGCGAGTTTTCCGGAAAAACTTTTTGCGTGAGAAAGAGATTGGAATTATTCCGACGGGAGGTTACAGACATGCTAATAATCAATCGGATAAAGCTCTTCAATGGCTACTGTGGAAGGAACGCGAGCTCGGGCGCGTTATAATTCATGCCGGTAGAGGACGGGAACAACGTTTATCAAATGGTACATTAGTTGACGGTTATTACGAGTCGGAAAATCCACCGCAAAAACATGTTCTACAATTTCACGGATGTTTTTGGCATGGATGTCCTGCATGTTTTCGAGTGAACCGCGATAAACCATTCTCGACCTGTGTACATGCGGATACGATCGATGCACGCTACGAACGCACACTCGCAACGTCAAGTCGTCTTTAAAAACAGGGATATTTCCTTACGGAGAAATGGGAATGCGTCTTCAATCGAGAGCAGCGTGAGAATCAGGAAATGCGCGATTTTGTAGAAAAGCACTCAATGCTGCAAACCAAGCCCCTCGATCCTCGCGACGCATTCTTCGGGGGCCGCACGGGGAATATCGTCACGAGGTACGAAGTTACGGGGGATGAGAAGATACGTTACGTTGACGTATGCTCTCTATACCCCTACGTACTGAAGACGGGCGCTTTTTCGATCGGACATCCGAAAGTTTAGGTGGATGAAGAGTGCTCCAACTTAATCGGTGTGGCTCCTTATTTTAACTTTACTACGGTGGAAGGACTCGTACAATGCAGAGTACTCGCACCACGCGAACTCTTTCACCCCGTACTACCGTTTCGCACGCAAGGTAAATTATTGTTCGCACTCTGTCGCAGCTGCTGTGAAACATTCTCTCAAATAGCGTGTATACATGAGAATCCAACCGATAGTGAATCCGAAGGCACTTGGGTCTCTTGTGAACTACGAAAAGCCATTGAGAAAGGCTATCGTGTGACATCTGTGAGCGAGATATGGAATTATAAAATCTCACGATACGATCCTAGTACTCGGTAAGGCGGTTTGTTTGCCGAATATATTAATTGTTTCCTACAGCTTAAGCAGGAGGCCAGCGGCTGGCCGAACGAATGCGAGGATAACGACGAGAACGCAAAAGACGAAAAATCAAAATTATTTAAGGGAGTACAAAGAAATTGAGAGGGTTGTTCTCGATAGGCATAATATAGCGCGGAATCCCGGTCTACGTTCGGTTGCAAAGTTGTGTCTGAATTCCTTCTGGGGAATATTCGGTCAACGTTCTAATCTACCGAATACAGAGATTGTTAGAACGCGAGAACATTTATTATCTTTGCTCACGAGCCCCGAGCATGAAATAATAAATATTTTGCCTAAACGACAACGTGATCTACGTCACGTGGCAGCTGCGACAAGAGGCGCTTGTACCTTCTTCGATGACAAATGTAATAGCGGCTTACACGATGGCGCAGGCACGACTAAAATTGTACGAATATTTAGAAAAATTAGACCGTGTATTATATTATGACACCGATTCCTGTATATATGTGAGCTCCGGTGACCCTAGTAAGTACGAACCGCGTACTGGTAATTTT
Source organism: Harpegnathos saltator (assembly GCF_003227715.2). NCBI lineage: Eukaryota > Metazoa > Arthropoda > Insecta > Hymenoptera > Formicidae > Harpegnathos > Harpegnathos saltator. The sequence goes on along the minus strand of NW_020230329.1, from coordinate 4,047 downwards.
TTTGGGGATATGACGGATGAGCTTGAGAACTATGGTCAAGGCAGTTACATAGAGAGCTTTATATCCGGAGGCCCAAAATTTTACTCCTACGTTGTGCGCACCTCGCAAGGTAGAACTCACGAAGTTTGTAAAGTAAAGGGGATAACCCTAAACTTTGAAAATTCGAGATATATTAACTTTAGCAGTATAAAAAATTTATTAATAGCCGGAAAAATAACTGAAAACGAAAAAGATGATGAGAAGGAGGAAGATTCGCGGAAAATGTCGATAAATTTACGTTTTAGAGCGATTCGGCGTACCGCATTTCATGACGTCGTAACGAGAGATGAGAACAAATCGTGCAAGCCTGTGCTACTAAAACGTAGTTTCGACAACGACACAGGACACTCTCTGCCATATGGCTACGTGGCGTCGTAAGAGAGTAGTCGGTTGATCCTTCTCTTCTTTCGAATCTGAACATTTATTTCTAGAAAATAAGAAAAATGTATAAATGTAAATAAAGAGTTAAGTATTCTGTGTAAAAATATACGTCTGTTTTCTCTCAATAATGACTTATCTGTATATTACGTACACAGGGATATGAGCTAGTGGGACCGCCACGGAAGGCCCCTCGGCGCAGGTTATAAGTCCATCACCGTTTCTTCTTTTCTTCAGTATTTATGTAGCTTCACTAAGTAACAGAATCAGCCATTTAGCAAAATGGATGTTCGCTGGAAACATCCTTGGACATCTATCGTTTGCGACCCTACGGGTTGTGGGAAAACGATTTTCGTAAAGACTTTTCTTCGTTATTTACCTGCAATGGCGGATACCCGTTTCGACAGGATCCTATTCTATTATGCCGAGTGTCAAGAGGCTTACCGGCAACTACAGCAAGAAGTGACGAAATCAGGCCGATGTATGATAGAATTTCGAGAAGGCTTACCGCGCACAGATGATTATTCAAACGACCCGCTTGTCGCGAAATTGGTGATAATAGACGATCTCATGAGGGAATCGTCATCGTGCGAAATAATTGTCGATCTATTCACCAAGGGAAGTCATCACAAAAACCTTAGTGTTATACTCATTTCGCAAAATCTATTTCATCAAGGACGAGGGCAACGAGATATTTCTCTCAACGCGAATTACATCGTGATGTTCGAAAACCCCCGCGATCGTGCTCAGATTCGCCACTTGGCCAGGCAGGTATGTCCGGAAGATTCAAAGTTTTTAGAAGAAGCTTACTATGACGCTACATCGTTTCCATATGGATATCTGTTGCTCGATCAGAAACAATCTACCCCGGATGAGTATCGGTTTCGTATATGTATCCTCCCCACCGATACACTATGTTTACGTTCGACGGGGATCCACCAGAAGTTACGTATAAAACCTGTGCATATGCTTATTCCGCGACAGTCTTGTCGTCGTAATGGCAATGGGTGGTGGAAGCAGAACGGATGCGAAAAAGAACGATAAAATAGCAAGCCTAGCAAAACGATCCATCGGTGCGAAAAACATCTCTCTTCTGAAGGCGTTGTGTTATTTGACGGAGAAACAACGCGCTGCCTTTCTGCGAGAAGCTGACCGTGATTTCATTAGATGTATTTGCGAGTGCGCCTTCAACATGCTCAAAGGTAACGTATCGCTCGGCAGAAGGGAAAAAAATCGTCTATCACGTTACAAAGCAACGCTACGTCATATCGCTAATAACCGTGCCGATTGGAGAGGCAAACGGAAAGTGATAGTGCAGCGTGGAGGATTTCTACCTTATCTGATTGGTCCTATACTCGCAGCTATATTATCCAAAATTATCGATAATTAAGACTGTTCGCACTTGAACCATGGAAAGAGCCAAGAAGATGGTACTGATTTCTACGGATAATCTTGAGAGATTGCAGCAGCAGGCTCATACATCACCGACCTCGGTGTCGTCGTCGTCGTTGGCGTCTTCCTCGACTGCGATTCCCTCTGTTTTGACAGATAATCCCACAACTGGGTTGAACATAGCATCGGTAGAGAATGAAAATACGGTGCGTACTCCGAGTTCCGTCCTGTCGCGTCTCGACGCAGAGATGCATAGAATTCTAAACTCTCCAGTCCTCGGAGGAGTACGGGAAAAATGGAGGTTGTATAGAGAAGTGCTTCAGCGATATCTGTACTTTTTTCGAGAGCGGGAAAAACACCGATTACGCGGAAAAAAGAAGAGAAACCCGATGCTGATGGTGCAGTCGATAATGATGAAAACGCCGGAGAAGGGGAAAATATCCCTCGCGAAGATGACGAATACGCTGACGGAAACGCGGTAGAAGAAAACGCAGGTATAGATGCAAATGAAGATATTCCCAATATAGAGACCGGAGTACATCGAACGTTAAACGTTTCTCAACACGCACGAGCCGATACACGTAGTCGTCACCACTGCACCAACGAACAGAAAAGTATCGGAAGAATATTGAATAAAGTGCCAAAGAGTTACCGAGCTAAAGCGCGCAAGCTGCTGGCACATTTGTGTGATGCGGCGGTGCCCGGACGATTAAGCTGGGACAGACAAGGAGTCGTGACAATAGATGATAGAATTCTGAGAGGATCGAATATCGTCGGTCTCTCGAACGACGTGGCTCGCGAAAGAAAAACTAGCAGAGCGGTAGCGAGAGTACAGTTTGCACGACTTTTGCATGAAGTGAATACTTCTCCGGAATTTGTAGGAAATCGGGAATTACTGGAGGAAGACACGGAAGAAAATGATCTTTCCGCGAGATTGAAAAAACTCTTCCGAGAAGTAGCAGCACTCCACTCCCATCACCTAACGAGCAGCTTTGGTCTATACGTAAGATTGCCCAGACGTCGCTTGAGGAAAAAGATCACGAGGATGGACGGGCTCTGTTTGTAACAACCAGTGAGAATAGAAATAAAACGCGAATGAGCGGTGACACTTCTAAACCAACGAGTAAAAGACGCGTGATAGATTGGAGCCCGTTAGAATTGAGTATAGCTTCTTCGCCGACTAACAGCCATGCACATCGACTTCCACCGAAAGGACGTCCAGCGAAAGGACGAACGTGCAAACGTACTATCGGAGGTACGTCTCTCGCTGAAGACCGCGACGCAGAGCGTGTACACGCGACATTTATAACTTCCGATCAATATAGGCGTAAAACACGAGTGAACGACAACGCTTCTAAATCAGCGGGTAAAAGACGTTTGATCAATTGGAATGACTGACCTCACAAAATTCTACTACGATCCTGCACACTATGCGGGATACTCTACGATAAAAAATCTTTCGCGAGCAGCAGGATCTGGCACCACGCGTGAAGAGATTATTCGTTGGCTTCAGGCGCAGGATGCATATACACTTCATCGACCGGCACGGCATAAATTTCCACGTTTGCATTACAACGTCACGAGTATCGACGATCTGTGGGAGGCTGATTTGGTTGAACTCGCTAATCTCCGAAATTACAATGAGGACTATTGTTACTTGTTGACAATCATCGATGTGCTTAGCAAATTTGTCTAGATAGAACCAATACGAAGTAAGACTTCGACAGTGTGACGGAAGCTTTTCGTCGCGTGCTCTTAAGAAGCAGAGGGCGAGTACCGGTGGTGGTTGCAGAGTGACAAGGGTAAAGAATTCATCGGGCAAACATTTCAAAAATTTCTGAAGGAAAAGAACATAAGTTTTCGCACAGTACGAAATCCTGATGTCAAAGCAACGGCGATCGAACACTTCAACAGAACGCTCAAAGAACGTTTATGGCGTTATTTCACACACAAAAATACACATCGCTACATAGATGTTTTGCAGGGCATCGTGCACGCTTACAATCACACACGACATTCAACCATTAAAATGGAACCGGCAAGCATCACGTTGGAAAATGTGCGCATCGCTCATGAACATATACAACAGCGATACCATCATCTCGATAAACTCGATCGAAGAAATCATAGTCGAGGAGCTAAATACAAAGTGGGTATATTAGTGCGAATCAGTAGAGCGAAAGGAGTCTTTGAGAAAGGATATGAGGCGAACTGGACGGAAGAAATATTTCGGATTCA
>NW_020230328.1:0-32895 GCF_003227715.2 Harpegnathos saltator | reverse complement strand
CTGTCGAAGTCTGTATCTCTAACCGTTTAGGAGATATCGAAGGTTAAAGTTTTCTAACCTTTCTCCGTCGATATCCAGCCTTCATCCGTCGATATCTCCGCTTCTATTGGGAGTAGAGGGTCGTCCATTGTAGTCCAAAATGTAGGGTTTTGAAAGGGCTTTAATTTGGTACCTGTCCGAAGCCTGTATCTCTAACCGTTTAGGAGATATCGAAGGTTAAAGTTTTCTAACCTTTCTCCGTCGATATCCAGCCTTCATCCGTCGATATCTCCGCTTCTATTGGGAGTAGAGGGTCGTCATTGTAGTCCAAAATGTAGGGTTTTGAAAGGGCTTTAATTTGGTACCTGTCCGAAGCCTGTATCTCTAACCGTTTAGGAGATATCGAAGGTTAAAGTTTTCTAACCTTTCTTTTCCAGCCTTCATCCGTCGATATCTCCGCTTCTATTGGGAGTAGAGGGTCGTCATTGTAGTCCAAAATGTAGGGTTTTGAAAGGGCTTTAATTTGGTACCTGTCCGAAGCCTGTATCTCTAACCGTTTAGGAGATATCGAAGGTTAAAGTTTTCTAACCTTTCTCCGTCGATATCCAGCCTTCATCCGTCGATATCTCCGCTTCTATTGGGAGTAGAGGGTCGTCATTGTAGTCCAAAATGTAGGGTTTTGAAAGGGCTTTAATTTGGTACCTGTCCGAAGCCTGTATCTCTAACCGTTTAGGAGATATCGAAGGTTAAAGTTTTCTAACCTTTCTCCGTCGATATCTCCGTCTTCTATTGGGAGTAGAGGGTCGTCATTGTAGTCCAAAATGTAGGGTTTTGAAAGGGCTTTAATTTGGTACCTGTCCGAAGCCTGTATCTCTAACCGTTTAGGAGATATCGAAGGTTAAAGTTTTCTAACCTTTCTCCGTCGATATCCAGCCTTCATCCGTCGATATCTCCGCTTCTATTGGGAGTAGAGGGTCGTCATTGTAGTCCAAAATGTAGGGTTTTGAAAGGGCTTTAATTTGGTACCTGTCCGAAGCCTGTATCTCTAACCGTTTAGGAGATATCGAAGGTTAAAGTTTTCTAACCTTTCTCCGTCGATATCCAGCCTTCATCCGTCGATATCTCCGCTTCTATTGGGAGTAGAGGGTCGTCATTGTAGTCCAAAATGTAGGGTTTTGAAAGGGCTTTAATTTGGTACCTGTCCGAAGCCTGTATCTCTAACCGTTTAGGAGATATCGAAGGTTAAAGTTTTCTAACCTTTCTCCGTCGATATCCAGCCTTCATCCGTCGATATCTCCGCTTCTATTGGGAGTAGAGGGTCGTCATTGTAGTCCAAAATGTAGGGTTTTGAAAGGGCTTTAATTTGGTACCTGTCCGAAGCCTGTATCTCTAACCGTTTAGGAGATATCGAAGGTTAAAGTTTTCTAACCTTTCTCCGTCGATATCCAGCCTTCATCCGTCGATATCTCCGCTTCTATTGGGAGTAGAGGGTCGTCATTGTAGTCCAAAATGTAGGGTTTTGAAAGGGCTTTAATTTGGTACCTGTCCGAAGCCTGTATCTCTAACCGTTTAGGAGATATCGAAGGTTAAAGTTTTCTAACCTTTCTCCGTCGATATCCAGCCTTCATCGTCGATATCTCCGCTTCTATTGGGAGTAGAGGGTCGTCATTGTAGTCCAAAATGTAGGGTTTTGAAAGGGCTTTAATTTGGTACCTGTCCGAAGCCTGTATCTCTAACCGTTTAGGAGATATCGAAGGTTAAAGTTTTCTAACCTTTCTCCGTCGATATCCAGCCTTCATCCGTCGATATCTCCGCTTCTATTGGGAGTAGAGGGTCGTCATTGTAGTCCAAAATGTAGGGTTTTGAAAGGGCTTTAATTTGGTACCTGTCCGAAGCCTGTATCTCTAACCGTTTAGGAGATATCGAAGGTTAAAGTTTTCTAACCTTTCTCCGTCGATATCCAGCCTTCATCCGTCGATATCTCCGCTTCTATTGGGAGTAGAGGGTCGTCATTGTAGTCCAAAATGTAGGGTTTTGAAAGGGCTTTAATTTGGTACCTGTCCGAAGCCTGTATCTCTAACCGTTTAGGAGATATCGAAGGTTAAAGTTTTCTAACCTTTCTCCGTCGATATCTCCGCTTCTATTGGGAGTAGAGGGTCGTCATTGTAGTCCAAAATGTAGGGTTTTGAAAGGGCTTTAATTTGGTACCTGTCCGAAGCCTGTATCTCTAACCGTTTAGGAGATATCGAAGGTTAAAGTTTTCTAACCTTTCTCCGTCGATATCCAGCCTTCATCCGTCGATATCTCCGCTTCTATTGGGAGTAGAGGGTCGTCATTGTAGTCCAAAATGTAGGGTTTTGAAAGGGCTTTAATTTGGTACCTGTCCGAAGCCTGTATCTCTAACCGTTTAGGAGATATCGAAGGTTAAAGTTTTCTAACCTTTCTCCGTCGATATCCAGCCTTCATCCGTCGATATCTCCGCTTCTATTGGGAGTAGAGGGTCGTCATTGTAGTCCAAAATGTAGGGTTTTGAAAGGGCTTTAATTTGGTACCTGTCCGAAGCCTGTATCTCTAACCGTTTAGGAGATATCGAAGGTTAAAGTTTTCTAACCTTTCTCCGTCGATATCCAGCCTTCATCCGTCGATATCTCCGCTTCTATTGGGAGTAGAGGGTCGTCATTGTAGTCCAAAATGTAGGGTTTTGAAAGGGCTTTAATTTGGTACCTGTCCGAAGCCTGTATCTCTAACCGTTTAGGAGATATCGAAGGTTAAAGTTTTCTAACCTTTCTCCGTCGATATCCAGCCTTCATCCGTCGATATCTCCGCTTCTATTGGGAGTAGAGGGTCGTCATTGTAGTCCAAAATGTAGGGTTTTGAAAGGGCTTTAATTTGGTACCTGTCCGAAGCCTGTATCTCTAACCGTTTAGGAGATATCGAAGGTTAAAGTTTTCTAACCTTTCTCCGTCGATATCCAGCCTTCATCGTCGATATCTCCGCTTCTATTGGGAGTAGAGGGTCGTCATTGTAGTCCAAAATGTAGGGTTTTGAAAGGGCTTTAATTTGGTACCTGTCCGAAGCCTGTATCTCTAACCGTTTAGGAGATATCGAAGGTTAAAGTTTTCTAACCTTTCTCCGTCGATATCCAGCCTTCATCCGTCGATATCTCCGCTTCTATTGGGAGTAGAGGGTCGTCATTGTAGTCCAAAATGTAGGGTTTTGAAAGGGCTTTAATTTGGTACCTGTCCGAAGCCTGTATCTCTAACCGTTTAGGAGATATCGAAGGTTAAAGTTTTCTAACCTTTCTCCGTCGATATCCAGCCTTCATCCGTCGATATCTCCGCTTCTATTGGGAGTAGAGGGTCGTCATTGTAGTCCAAAATGTAGGGTTTTGAAAGGGCTTTAATTTGGTACCTGTCCGAAGCCTGTATCTCTAACCGTTTAGGAGATATCGAAGGTTAAAGTTTTCTAACCTTTCTCCGTCGATATCCAGCCTTCATCCGTCGATATCTCCGCTTCTATTGGGAGTAGAGGGTCGTCATTGTAGTCCAAAATGTAGGGTTTTGAAAGGGCTTTAATTTGGTACCTGTCCGAAGCCTGTATCTCTAACCGTTTAGGAGATATCGAAGGTTAAAGTTTTCTAACCTTTCTCCGTCGATATCCAGCCTTCATCCGTCGATATCTCCGCTTCTATTGGGAGTAGAGGGTCGTCATTGTAGTCCAAAATGTAGGGTTTTGAAAGGGCTTTAATTTGGTACCTGTCCGAAGCCTGTATCTCTAACCGTTTAGGAGATATCGAAGGTTAAAGTTTTCTAACCTTTCTCCGTTTCTCCGTCGATATCTCCGCTTCTATTGGGAGTAGAGGGTCGTCATTGTAGTCCAAAATGTAGGGTTTTGAAAGGGCTTTAATTTGGTACCTGTCCGAAGCCTGTATCTCTAACCGTTTAGGAGATATCGAAGGTTAAAGTTTTCTAACCTTTCTCCGTCGATATCCAGCCTTCATCCGTCGATATCTCCGCTTCTATTGGGAGTAGAGGGTCGTCATTGTAGTCCAAAATGTAGGGTTTTGAAAGGGCTTTAATTTGGTACCTGTCCGAAGCCTGTATCTCTAACCGTTTAGGAGATATCGAAGGTTAAAGTTTTCTAACCTTTCTCCGTCGATATCCAGCCTTCATCCGTCGATATCTCCGCTTCTATTGGGAGTAGAGGGTCGTCATTGTAGTCCAAAATGTAGGGTTTTGAAAGGGCTTTAATTTGGTACCTGTCCGAAGCCTGTATCTCTAACCGTTTAGGAGATATCGAAGGTTAAAGTTTTCTAACCTTTCTCCGTCGATATCCAGCCTTCATCCGTCGATATCTCCGCTTCTATTGGGAGTAGAGGGTCGTCATTGTAGTCCAAAATGTAGGGTTTTGAAAGGGCTTTAATTTGGTACCTGTCCGAAGCCTGTATCTCTAACCGTTTAGGAGATATCGAAGGTTAAAGTTTTCTAACCTTTCTCCGTCGATATCCAGCCTTCATCCGTCGATATCTCCGCTTCTATTGGGAGTAGAGGGTCGTCATTGTAGTCCAAAATGTAGGGTTTTGAAAGGGCTTTAATTTGGTACCTGTCCGAAGCCTGTATCTCTAACCGTTTAGGAGATATCGAAGGTTAAAGTTTTCTAACCTTTCTCCGTCGATATCCAGCCTTCATCCGTCGATATCTCCGCTTCTATTGGGAGTAGAGGGTCGTCATTGTAGTCCAAAATGTAGGGTTTTGAAAGGGCTTTAATTTGGTACCTGTCCGAAGCCTGTATCTCTAACCGTTTAGGAGATATCGAAGGTTAAAGTTTTCTAACCTTTCTCCGTCGATATCCAGCCTTCATCCGTCGATATCTCCGCTTCTATTGGGAGTAGAGGGTCGTCATTGTAGTCCAAAATGTAGGGTTTTAAAGGGCTTTAATTTGGTACCTGTCCGAAGCCTGTATCTCTAACCGTTTAGGAGATATCGAAGGTTAAAGTTTTCTAACCTTTCTCCGTCGATATCCAGCCTTCATCCGTCGATATCTCCGCTTCTATTGGGAGTAGAGGGTCGCCATTGTAGTCCAAAATGTAGGGTTTTGAAAGGGCTTTAATTTGGTACCTGTCCGAAGCCTGTATCTCTAACCGTTTAGGAGATATCGAAGGTTAAAGTTTTCTAACCTTTCTTCCGTCGATATCCAGCCTTCATTCGTCGATATCTCCGCTTCTATTGGGAGTAGAGGGTCGCCATTGTAGTCCAAAATGTAGGGTTTTGAAAGGGCTTTAATTTGGTACCTGTCCGAAGCCTGTATCTCTAACCGTTTAGGAGATATCGAAGGTTAAAGTTTTCTAACCTTTCTCCGTCGATATCCAGCCTTCATCCGTCGATATCTCCGCTTCTATTGGGAGTAGAGGGTCGTCATTGTAGTCCAAAATGTAGGGTTTTGAAAGGGCTTTAATTTGGTACCTGTCCGAAGCCTGTATCTCTAACCGTTTAGGAGATATCGAAGGTTAAAGTTTTCTAACCTTTCTCCGTCGATATCCAGCCTTCATCCGTCGATATCTCCGCTTCTATTGGGAGTAGAGGGTCGTCATTGTAGTCCAAAATGTAGGGTTTTGAAAGGGCTTTAATTTGGTACCTGTCCGAAGCCTGTATCTCTAACCGTTTAGGAGATATCGAAGGTTAAAGTTTTCTAACCTTTCTCCGTCGATATCCAGCCTTCATCCGTCGATATCTCCGCTTCTATTGGGAGTAGAGGGTCGTCATTGTAGTCCAAAATGTAGGGTTTTGAAAGGGCTTTAATTTGGTACCTGTCCGAAGCCTGTATCTCTAACCGTTTAGGAGATATCGAAGGTTAAAGTTTTCTAACCTTTCTCCGTCGATATCCAGCCTTCATCCGTCGATATCTCCGCTTCTATTGGGAGTAGAGGGTCGTCATTGTAGTCCAAAATGTAGGGTTTTGAAAGGGCTTTAATTGGTACCTGTCCGAAGCCTGTATCTCTAACCGTTTAGGAGATATCGAAGGTTAAAGTTTTCTAACCTTTCTCCGTCGATATCCAGCCTTCATCCGTCGATATCTCCGCTTCTATTGGGAGTAGAGGGTCGTCATTGTAGTCCAAAATGTAGGGTTTTGAAAGGGCTTTAATTTGGTACCTGTCCGAAGCCTGTATCTCTAACCGTTTAGGAGATATCGAAGGTTAAAGTTTTCTAACCTTTCTCCGTCGATATCCAGCCTTTCATTCGTCGATATCTCCGCTTCTATTGGGAGTAGAGGGTCGCATTGTAGTCCAAAATGTAGGGTTTTGAAAGGGCTTTAATTTGGTACCTGTCCGAAGCCTGTATCTCTAACCGTTTAGGAGATATCGAAGGTTAAAGTTTTCTAACCTTTCTCCGTCGATATCCAGCCTTCATCGTCGATATCTCCGCTTCTATTGGGAGTAGAGGGTCGTCATTGTAGTCCAAAATGTAGGGTTTTGAAAGGGCTTTAATTTGGTACCTGTCCGAAGCCTGTATCTCTAACCGTTTAGGAGATATCGAAGGTTAAAGTTTTCTAACCTTTCTCCGTCGATATCCAGCCTTCATCCGTCGATATCTCCGCTTCTATTGGGAGTAGAGGGTCGTCATTGTAGTCCAAAATGTAGGGTTTTGAAAGGGCTTTAATTTGGTACCTGTCCGAAGCCTGTATCTCTAACCGTTTAGGAGATATCGAAGGTTAAAGTTTTCTAACCTTTCTCCGTCGATATCCAGCCTTCATCCGTCGATATCTCCGCTTCTATTGGGAGTAGAGGGTCGTCATTGTAGTCCAAATGTAGGGTTTTGAAAGGGCTTTAATTTGGTACCTGTCCGAAGCCTGTATCTCTAACCGTTTAGGAGATATCGAAGGTTAAAGTTTTCTAACCTTTCTCCGTCGATATCCAGCCTTCATCGTCGATATCTCCGCTTCTATTGGGAGTAGAGGGTCGTCATTGTAGTCCAAATGTAGGGTTTTGAAAGGGCTTTAATTTGGTACCTGTCCGAAGCCTGTATCTCTAACCGTTTAGGAGATATCGAAGGTTAAAGTTTTCTAACCTTTCTCCGTCGATATCCAGCCTTCATTCGTCGATATCTCCGCTTCTATTGGGAGTAGAGGGTCGTCATTGTAGTCCAAAATGTAGGGTTTTGAAAGGGCTTTAATTTGGTACCTGTCCGAAGCCTGTATCTCTAACCGTTTAGGAGATATCGAAGGTTAAAGTTTTCTAACCTTTCTCCGTCGATATCCAGCCTTCATCCGTCGATATCTCCGCTTCTATTGGGAGTAGAGGGTCGTCATTGTAGTCCAAAATGTAGGGTTTTGAAAGGCTTTAATTTGTACCTGTCCGAAGCCTGTATCTCTAACCGTTTAGGAGATATCGAAGGTTAAAGTTTTCTAACCTTTCTCCGTCGATATCCAGCCTTCATCCGTCGATATCTCCGCTTCTATTGGGAGTAGAGGGTCGTCATTGTAGTCCAAAATGTAGGGTTTTGAAAGGGCTTTAATTTGGTACCTGTCCGAAGCCTGTATCTCTAACCGTTTAGGAGATATCGAAGGTTAAAGTTTTCTAACCTTTTCTCCGTCGATATCCAGCCTTCATCCGTCGATATCTCCGCTTCTATTGGGAGTAGAGGGTCGTCATTGTAGTCCAAAATGTAGGGTTTTGAAAGGGCTTTAATTTGGTACCTGTCCGAAGCCTGTATCTCTAACCGTTTAGGAGATATCGAAGGTTAAAGTTTTCTAACCTTTCTCCGTCGATATCCAGCCTTCATCCGTCGATATCTCCGCTTCTATTGGGAGTAGAGGGTCGTCATTGTAGTCCAAAATGTAGGGTTTTGAAAGGGCTTTAATTTGGTACCTGTCCGAAGCCTGTATCTCTAACCGTTTAGGAGATATCGAAGGTTAAAGTTTTCTAACCTTTCTCCGTCGATATCCAGCCTTCATCCGTCGATATCTCCGCTTCTATTGGGAGTAGAGGGTCGTCATTGTAGTCCAAAATGTAGGGTTTTGAAAGGGCTTTAATTTGGTACCTGTCCGAAGCCTGTATCTCTAACCGTTTAGGAGATATCGAAGGTTAAAGTTTTCTAACCTTTCTCCGTCGATATCCAGCCTTCATCCGTCGATATCTCCGCTTCTATTGGGAGTAGAGGGTCGTCATTGTAGTCCAAAATGTAGGGTTTTGAAAGGGCTTTAATTTGGTACCTGTCCGAAGCCTGTATCTCTAACCGTTTAGGAGATATCGAAGGTTAAAGTTTTCTAACCTTTCTCCGTCGATATCCAGCCTTCATCCGTCGATATCTCCGCTTCTATTGGGAGTAGAGGGTCGTCATTGTAGTCCAAAATGTAGGGTTTTTGAAAGGGCTTTAATTTGGTACCTGTCCGAAGCCTGTATCTCTAACCGTTTAGGAGATATCGAAGGTTAAAGTTTTCTAACCTTTCTCCGTCGATATCCAGCCTTCATCCGTCGATATCTCCGCTTCTATTGGGAGTAGAGGGTCGTCATTGTAGTCCAAAATGTAGGGTTTTGAAAGGGCTTTATTTGGTACCTGTCCGAAGCCTGTATCTCTAACCGTTTAGGAGATATCGAAGGTTAAAGTTTTCTAACCTTTCTCCGTCGATATCCAGCCTTCATCCGTCGATATCTCCGCTTCTATTGGGAGTAGAGGGTCGTCATTGTAGTCCAAAATGTAGGGTTTTGAAAGGGCTTTAATTTGGTACCTGTCCGAAGCCTGTATCTCTAACCGTTTAGGAGATATCGAAGGTTAAAGTTTTCTAACCTTTCTCCGTCGATATCCAGCCTTCATCCGTCGATATCTCCGCTTCTATTGGGAGTAGAGGGTCGTCATTGTAGTCCAAAATGTAGGGTTTTGAAAGGGCTTTAATTTGGTACCTGTCCGAAGCCTGTATCTCTAACCGTTTAGGAGATATCGAAGGTTAAAGTTTTCTAACCTTTCTCCGTCGATATCCAGCCTTCATTCGTCGATATCTCCGCTTCTATTGGGAGTAGAGGGTCGTCCATTGTAGTCCAAAATGTAGGGTTTTGAAAGGGCTTTAATTTGGTACCTGTCCGAAGCCTGTATCTCTAACCGTTTAGGAGATATCGAAGGTTAAAGTTTTCTAACCTTTCTCCGTCGATATCCAGCCTTCATCCGTCGATATCTCCGCTTCTATTGGGAGTAGAGGGTCGTCATTGTAGTCCAAAATGTAGGGTTTTGAAAGGGCTTTAATTTGGTACCTGTCCGAAGCCTGTATCTCTAACCGTTTAGGAGATATCGAAGGTTAAAGTTTTCTAACCTTTCTCCGTCGATATCCAGCCTTCATCCGTCGATATCTCCGCTTCTATTGGGAGTAGAGGGTCGTCATTGTAGTCCAAAATGTAGGGTTTTGAAAGGGCTTTAATTTGGTACCTGTCCGAAGCCTGTATCTCTAACCGTTTAGGAGATATCGAAGGTTAAAGTTTTCTAACCTTTCTCCGTCGATATCCAGCCTTCATCCGTCGATATCTCCGCTTCTATTGGGAGTAGAGGGTCGTCATTGTAGTCCAAAATGTAGGGTTTTGAAAGGGCTTTAATTTGGTACCTGTCCGAAGCCTGTATCTCTAACCGTTTAGGAGATATCGAAGGTTAAAGTTTTCTAACCTTTCTCCGTCGATATCCAGCCTTCATCCGTCGATATCTCCGCTTCTATTGGGAGTAGAGGGTCGTCATTGTAGTCCAAAATGTAGGGTTTTGAAAGGGCTTTAATTTGGTACCTGTCCGAAGCCTGTATCTCTAACCGTTTAGGAGATATCGAAGGTTAAAGTTTTCTAACCTTCTCCGTCGATATCCAGCCTTCATCCGTCGATATCTCCGCTTCTATTGGGAGTAGAGGGTCGTCATTGTAGTCCAAAATGTAGGGTTTTGAAAGGGCTTTAATTTGGTACCTGTCCGAAGCCTGTATCTCTAACCGTTTAGGAGATATCGAAGGTTAAAGTTTTCTAACCTTTCTCCGTCGATATCCAGCCTTCATCCGTCGATATCTCCGCTTCTATTGGGAGTAGAGGGTCGTCATTGTAGTCCAAAATGTAGGGTTTTGAAAGGGCTTTAATTTGGTACCTGTCCGAAGCCTGTATCTCTAACCGTTTAGGAGATATCGAAGGTTAAAGTTTTCTAACCTTTCTCCGTCGATATCCAGCCTTCATCCGTCGATATCTCCGCTTCTATTGGGAGTAGAGGGTCGTCATTGTAGTCCAAAATGTAGGGTTTTGAAAGGGCTTTAATTTGGTACCTGTCCGAAGCCTGTATCTCTAACCGTTTAGGAGATATCGAAGGTTAAAGTTTTCTAACCTTTCTCCGTCGATATCCAGCCTTCATCCGTCGATATCTCCGCTTCTATTGGGAGTAGAGGGTCGTCATGTAGTCCAAAATGTAGGGTTTTGAAAGGGCTTTAATTTGGTACCTGTCCGAAGCCTGTATCTCTAACCGTTTAGGAGATATCGAAGGTTAAAGTTTTCTAACCTTTCTCCGTCGATATCCAGCCTTCATCCGTCGATATCTCCGCTTCTATTGGGAGTAGAGGGTCGTCATTGTAGTCCAAAATGTAGGGTTTTGAAAGGGCTTTAATTTGGTACCTGTCCGAAGCCTGTATCTCTAACCGTTTAGGAGATATCGAAGGTTAAAGTTTTCTAACCTTTCTCCGTCGATATCCAGCCTTCATCCGTCGATATCTCCGCTTCTATTGGGAGTAGAGGGTCGTCATTGTAGTCCAAAATGTAGGGTTTTGAAAGGGCTTTAATTTGGTACCTGTCCGAAGCCTGTATCTCTAACCGTTTAGGAGATATCGAAGGTTAAAGTTTTCTAACCTTTCTCCGTCGATATCCAGCCTTCATCCGTCGATATCTCCGCTTCTATTGGGAGTAGAGGGTCGTCATTGTAGTCCAAAATGTAGGGTTTTGAAAGGGCTTTAATTTGGTACCTGTCCGAAGCCTGTATCTCTAACCGTTTAGGAGATATCGAAGGTTAAAGTTTTCTAACCTTTCTCCGTCGATATCCAGCCTTCATCCGTCGATATCTCCGCTTCTATTGGGAGTAGAGGGTCGTCATTGTAGTCCAAAATGTAGGGTTTTGAAAGGGCTTTAATTTGGTACCTGTCCGAAGCCTGTATCTCTAACCGTTTAGGAGATATCGAAGGTTAAAGTTTTCTAACCTTTCTCCGTCGATATCCAGCCTTCATCCGTCGATATCTCCGCTTCTATTGGGAGTAGAGGGTCGTCATTGTAGTCCAAAATGTAGGGTTTTGAAAGGGCTTTAATTTGGTACCTGTCCGAAGCCTGTATCTCTAACCGTTTAGGAGATATCGAAGGTTAAAGTTTTCTAACCTTTCTCCGTCGATATCCAGCCTTCATCCGTCGATATCTCCGCTTCTATTGGGAGTAGAGGGTCGTCATTGTAGTCCAAAATGTAGGGTTTTGAAAGGGCTTTAATTTGGTACCTGTCCGAAGCCTGTATCTCTAACCGTTTAGGAGATATCGAAGGTTAAAGTTTTCTAACCTTTCTCCGTCGATATCCAGCCTTCATCCGTCGATATCTCCGCTTCTATTGGGAGTAGAGGGTCGTCATTGTAGTCCAAAATGTAGGGTTTTGAAAGGGCTTTAATTTGGTACCTGTCCGAAGCCTGTATCTCTAACCGTTTAGGAGATATCGAAGGTTAAAGTTTTCTAACCTTTCTCCGTCGATATCCAGCCTTCATCCGTCGATATCTCCGCTTCTATTGGGAGTAGAGGGTCGTCATTGTAGTCCAAAATGTAGGGTTTTGAAAGGGCTTTAATTTGGTACCTGTCCGAAGCCTGTATCTCTAACCGTTTAGGAGATATCGAAGGTTAAAGTTTTCTAACCTTTCTCCGTCGATATCCAGCCTTCATCCGTCGATATCTCCGCTTCTATTGGGAGTAGAGGGTCGTCATTGTAGTCCAAAATGTAGGGTTTTGAAAGGGCTTTAATTTGGTACCTGTCCGAAGCCTGTATCTCTAACCGTTTAGGAGATATCGAAGGTTAAAGTTTTCTAACCTTTCTCCGTCGATATCCAGCCTTCATCCGTCGATATCTCCGCTTCTATTGGGAGTAGAGGGTCGTCATTGTAGTCCAAAATGTAGGGTTTTGAAAGGGCTTTAATTTGGTACCTGTCCGAAGCCTGTATCTCTAACCGTTTAGGAGATATCGAAGGTTAAAGTTTTCTAACCTTTCTCCGTCGATATCCAGCCTTCATCCGTCGATATCTCCGCTTCTATTGGGAGTAGAGGGTCGTCATTGTAGTCCAAAATGTAGGGTTTTGAAAGGGCTTTAATTTGGTACCTGTCCGAAGCCTGTATCTCTAACCGTTTAGGAGATATCGAAGGTTAAAGTTTTCTAACCTTTCTCCGTCGATATCCAGCCTTCATCCGTCGATATCTCCGCTTCTATTGGGAGTAGAGGGTCGTCATTGTAGTCCAAAATGTAGGGTTTTGAAAGGGCTTTAATTTGGTACCTGTCCGAAGCCTGTATCTCTAACCGTTTAGGAGATATCGAAGGTTAAAGTTTTCTAACCTTTCTCCGTCGATATCCAGCCTTCATCCGTCGATATCTCCGCTTCTATTGGGAGTAGAGGGTCGTCATTGTAGTCCAAAATGTAGGGTTTTGAAAGGGCTTTAATTTGGTACCTGTCCGAAGCCTGTATCTCTAACCGTTTAGGAGATATCGAAGGTTAAAGTTTTCTAACCTTTCTCCGTCGATATCCAGCCTTCATCCGTCGATATCTCCGCTTCTATTGGGAGTAGAGGGTCGTCATTGTAGTCCAAAATGTAGGGTTTTGAAAGGGCTTTAATTTGGTACCTGTCCGAAGCCTGTATCTCTAACCGTTTAGGAGATATCGAAGGTTAAAGTTTTCTAACCTTTCTCCGTCGATATCCAGCCTTCATCCGTCGATATCTCCGCTTCTATTGGGAGTAGAGGGTCGTCATTGTAGTCCAAAATGTAGGGTTTTGAAAGGGCTTTAATTTGGTACCTGTCCGAAGCCTGTATCTCTAACCGTTTAGGAGATATCGAAGGTTAAAGTTTTCTAACCTTTCTCCGTCGATATCCAGCCTTCATCCGTCGATATCTCCGCTTCTATTGGGAGTAGAGGGTCGTCCATTGTAGTCCAAAATGTAGGGTTTTGAAAGGGCTTTAATTTGGTACCTGTCCGAAGCCTGTATCTCTAACCGTTTAGGAGATATCGAAGGTTAAAGTTTTCTAACCTTTCTCCGTCGATATCCAGCCTTCATCCGTCGATATCTCCGCTTCTATTGGGAGTAGAGGGTCGTCATTGTAGTCCAAAATGTAGGGTTTTGAAAGGGCTTTAATTTGGTACCTGTCCGAAGCCTGTATCTCTAACCGTTTAGGAGATATCGAAGGTTAAAGTTTTCTAACCTTTCTCCGTCGATATCCAGCCTTCATCCGTCGATATCTCCGCTTCTATTGGGAGTAGAGGGTCGTCATTGTAGTCCAAAATGTAGGGTTTTGAAAGGGCTTTAATTTGGTACCTGTCCGAAGCCTGTATCTCTAACCGTTTAGGAGATATCGAAGGTTAAAGTTTTCTAACCTTTCTCCGTCGATATCCAGCCTTCATCCGTCGATATCTCCGCTTCTATTGGGAGTAGAGGGTCGTCATTGTAGTCCAAAATGTAGGGTTTTGAAAGGGCTTTAATTTGGTACCTGTCCGAAGCCTGTATCTCTAACCGTTTAGGAGATATCGAAGGTTAAAGTTTTCTAACCTTTCTCCGTCGATATCCAGCCTTCATCCGTCGATATCTCCGCTTCTATTGGGAGTAGAGGGTCGTCATTGTAGTCCAAAATGTAGGGTTTTGAAAGGGCTTTAATTTGGTACCTGTCCGAAGCCTGTATCTCTAACCGTTTAGGAGATATCGAAGGTTAAAGTTTTCTAACCTTTCTCCGTCGATATCCAGCCTTCATCCGTCGATATCTCCGCTTCTATTGGGAGTAGAGGGTCGTCATTGTAGTCCAAAATGTAGGGTTTTGAAAGGGCTTTAATTTGGTACCTGTCCGAAGCCTGTATCTCTAACCGTTTAGGAGATATCGAAGGTTAAAGTTTTCTAACCTTTCTCCGTCGATATCCAGCCTTCATCCGTCGATATCTCCGCTTCTATTGGGAGTAGAGGGTCGTCATTGTAGTCCAAAATGTAGGGTTTTGAAAGGGCTTTAATTTGGTACCTGTCCGAAGCCTGTATCTCTAACCGTTTAGGAGATATCGAAGGTTAAAGTTTTCTAACCTTTCTCCGTCGATATCCAGCCTTCATCCGTCGATATCTCCGCTTCTATTGGGAGTAGAGGGTCGTCATTGTAGTCCAAAATGTAGGGTTTTGAAAGGGCTTTAATTTGGTACCTGTCCGAAGCCTGTATCTCTAACCGTTTAGGAGATATCGAAGGTTAAAGTTTTCTAACCTTTCTCCGTCGATATCCAGCCTTCATCCGTCGATATCTCCGCTTCTATTGGGAGTAGAGGGTCGTCATTGTAGTCCAAAATGTAGGGTTTTGAAAGGGCTTTAATTTGGTACCTGTCCGAAGCCTGTATCTCTAACCGTTTAGGAGATATCGAAGGTTAAAGTTTTCTAACCTTTCTCCGTCGATATCCAGCCTTCATCCGTCGATATCTCCGCTTCTATTGGGAGTAGAGGGTCGTCATTGTAGTCCAAAATGTAGGGTTTTGAAAGGGCTTTAATTTGGTACCTGTCCGAAGCCTGTATCTCTAACCGTTTAGGAGATATCGAAGGTTAAAGTTTTCTAACCTTTCTCCGTCGATATCCAGCCTTCATCCGTCGATATCTCCGCTTCTATTGGGAGTAGAGGGTCGTCATTGTAGTCCAAAATGTAGGGTTTTGAAAGGGCTTTAATTTGGTACCTGTCCGAAGCCTGTATCTCTAACCGTTTAGGAGATATCGAAGGTTAAAGTTTTCTAACCTTTCTCCGTCGATATCCAGCCTTCATCCGTCGATATCTCCGCTTCTATTGGGAGTAGAGGGTCGTCATTGTAGTCCAAAATGTAGGGTTTTGAAAGGGCTTTAATTTGGTACCTGTCCGAAGCCTGTATCTCTAACCGTTTAGGAGATATCGAAGGTTAAAGTTTTCTAACCTTTCTCCGTCGATATCCAGCCTTCATCCGTCGATATCTCCGCTTCTATTGGGAGTAGAGGTCGTCATGTAGTCCAAAATGTAGGGTTTTGAAAGGGCTTTAATTTGGTACCTGTCCGAAGCCTGTATCTCTAACCGTTTAGGAGATATCGAAGGTTAAAGTTTTCCAACCTTTCTCCGTCGATATCCAGCCTTCATCCGTCGATATCTCCGCTTCTACTGGGAGTAGAGAGTCGTCCATGTAGTCCAAAATGTAGGGTTTTGAAAGGGCTTTAATTTGGTACCTGTCCGAAGCCTGTATCTCTAACCGTTTAGGAGATATCGAAGGTTAAAGTTTTCCAACCTTTCTCCGTCGATATCCAGCCTTCATCCGTCGATATCTCCGCTTCTACTGGGAGTAGAGAGTCGTCCATGTAGTCCAAAATGTAGGGTTTTGAAAGGGCTTTAATTTGGTACCTGTCCGAAGCCTGTATCTCTAACCGTTTAGGAGATATCGAAGGTTAAAGTTTTCCAACCTTTCTCCGTCGATATCCAGCCTTCATCCGTCGATATCTCCGCTTCTACTGGGAGTAGAGAGTCGTCCATGTAGTCCAAAATGTAGGGTTTTGAAAGGGCTTTAATTTGGTACCTGTCCGAAGCCTGTATCTCTAACCGTTTAGGAGATATCGAAGGTTAAAGTTTTCCAACCTTTCTCCGTCGATATCCAGCCTTCATCCGTCGATATCTCCGCTTCTACTGGGAGTAGAGGGTCGTCCATGTAGTCCAAAATGTAGGGTTTTGAAAGGGCTTTAATTTGGTACCTGTCCGAAGCCTGTATCTCTAACCGTTTAGGAGATATCGAAGGTTAAAGTTTTCCAACCTTTCTCCGTCGATATCCAGCTTCATCCGTCGATATCTCCGCTTCTACTGGGAGTAGAGAGTCGTCCATGTAGTCCAAAATGTAGGGTTTTGAAAGGGCTTTAATTTGGTACCTGTCCGAAGCCTGTATCTCTAACCGTTTAGGAGATATCGAAGGTTAAAGTTTTCCAACCTTTCTCCGTCGATATCCAGCTTCATCCGTCGATATCTCCGCTTCTACTGGGAGTAGAGAGTCGTCCATGTAGTCCAAAATGTAGGGTTTTGAAAGGGCTTTAATTTGGTACCTGTCCGAAGCCTGTATCTCTAACCGTTTAGGAGATATCGAAGGTTAAAGTTTTCCAACCTTTCTCCGTCGATATCCAGCCTTCATCCGTCGATATCTCCGCTTCTACTGGGAGTAGAGGTCGTCCATGTAGTCCAAAATGTAGGGTTTTGAAAGGGCTTTAATTTGGTACCTGTCCGAAGCCTGTATCTCTAACCGTTTAGGAGATATCGAAGGTTAAAGTTTTCCAACCTTTCTCCGTCGATATCCAGCCTTCATCCGTCGATATCTCCGCTTCTACTGGGAGTAGAGAGTCGTCCATGTAGTCCAAAATGTAGGGTTTTGAAAGGGCTTTAATTTGGTACCTGTCCGAAGCCTGTATCTCTAACCGTTTAGGAGATATCGAAGGTTAAAGTTTTCCAACCTTTCTCCGTCGATATCCAGCCTTCATCCGTCGATATCTCCGCTTCTACTGGGAGTAGAGAGTCGTCCATGTAGTCCAAAATGTAGGGTTTTGAAAGGGCTTTAATTTGGTACCTGTCCGAAGCCTGTATCTCTAACCGTTTAGGAGATATCGAAGGTTAAAGTTTTCCAACCTTTCTCCGTCGATATCCAGCCTTCATCCGTCGATATCTCCGCTTCTACTGGGAGTAGAGGTCGTCCATGTAGTCCAAAATGTAGGGTTTTGAAAGGGCTTTAATTTGGTACCTGTCCGAAGCCTGTATCTCTAACCGTTTAGGAGATATCGAAGGTTAAAGTTTTCCAACCTTTCTCCGTCGATATCCAGCCTTCATCCGTCGATATCTCCGCTTCTACTGGGAGTAGAGGTCGTCCATGTAGTCCAAAATGTAGGGTTTTGAAAGGGCTTTAATTTGGTACCTGTCCGAAGCCTGTATCTCTAACCGTTTAGGAGATATCGAAGGTTAAAGTTTTCCAACCTTTCTCCGTCGATATCTCCGCTTCTACTGGGAGTAGAGAGTCGTCCATGTAGTCCAAAATGTAGGGTTTTGAAAGGGCTTTAATTTGGTACCTGTCCGAAGCCTGTATCTCTAACCGTTTAGGAGATATCGAAGGTTAAAGTTTTCCAACCTTTCTCCGTCGATATCCAGCTTCATCCGTCGATATCTCCGCTTCTACTGGGAGTAGAGAGTCGTCCATGTAGTCCAAAATGTAGGGTTTTGAAAGGGCTTTAATTTGGTACCTGTCCGAAGCCTGTATCTCTAACCGTTTAGGAGATATCGAAGGTTAAAGTTTTCCAACCTTTCTCCGTCGATATCCAGCTTCATCCGTCGATATCTCCGCTTCTACTGGGAGTAGAGAGTCGTCCATGTAGTCCAAAATGTAGGGTTTTGAAAGGGCTTTAATTTGGTACCTGTCCGAAGCCTGTATCTCTAACCGTTTAGGAGATATCGAAGGTTAAAGTTTTCCAACCTTTCTCCGTCGATATCCAGCCTTCATCCGTCGATATCTCCGCTTCTACTGGGAGTAGAGAGTCGTCCATGTAGTCCAAAATGTAGGGTTTTGAAAGGGCTTTAATTTGGTACCAGTCCGAAGCCTGTATCTCTAACCGTTTAGGAGATATCGAAGGTTAAAGTTTTCCAACCTTTCTCCGTCGATATCTCCGCTTCCACTGGGAGTAGAGAGTCGTCCATGTAGTCCAAAATGTAGGGTTTTGAAAGGGCTTTAATTTGGTACCAGTCCGAAGCCTGTATCTCTAACCGTTTAGGAGATATCGAAGGTTAAAGTTTTCCAACCTTTCGTTGATATCTCCGGTTCTACTGGGAGTAGAGAGTCGTCATTTATGGCAAAATGTAGGGTTTTGAGAGGACTTTATTTTGGTGCCAGAAACATGCCTGTATCTCTAACCGTTTAAGATATATCGAAGGTTAAAGTTTTCCAGCCTTTCGTTGATATCTCCGCTTCTACTGGGAGTAGAGATTCGTCATTTGCGGCAAAATGTAGGGTTTTGAGAGGACTTTATTTGGTGCCAGAACAGGCCTGTATCTCTAGCCGTTTAGGAGATATCGAAGGTTAAAATTTTCCAACCTTTTACCGTTGATATCTCTGCTTCTACTAGTAGTTGAAAGTCGTAATTTACGGGAAAATGTAGGGTTTTGAGAGGACTATATTTTGGTGCAAGAAACAGGCCTGTATCTCTAGCCGTTTAGGAGATATCGAATGTTAAATTTTTCCAACTTTTTCCGTTCCAACAAATTAACTTGAATAAACGTATGATTAGTATCAATTTTTCTTCTCTTATAAAGAAATGAAAGAATAAATCAGTACCGAAAATTGAAGACCGATCAATATTTAATTGTATGTATACTTTGTTGATTCCCCTGGCGGGGTTACAAATTCCAATACAACTTCTCCTTACTTCCTATTACGCTCGCCCCTATCCTCTTGCACACACACACACACACACACACACACACACACTCCCATCCCCTGCCCCTCCTTATAACTACTTTACAAATATCTTATATCTACTCGCTCGCTTATCTCTTATAATTAATTGTTCGCTTGTCATCTATTCTTATACATATGTATATATATATATTTCTATGCCGCTGTTACTCCTATAATTCTTATATCCTAACGCCGATTTTCGCTTTCCTCCATTCATTACATTCCTTCACAGTTTCTCCCTCGCTCTCTCTCTCTCTCATCCTTTTAATCCTCTTCGTCCTCCCTCTCGCCCCCTCCTTTCCTTCACCTCTCTCATCCCCCTCTCCCTCCACCCTCCTAGCAGCCTTTCTACCACCTATCCCCATCCCTCTCCCTCTCCCCCCATCCCATAAACGAACGACCCGTCCACGATCAATATTTAATTTATTCAGCAAATTAACGCGGATAAATGAACGATTCGTATCAATTTTTTCTTTTCTTATACAGAAATGAAAGAGTAAAACAGTATCGAAAATTGAATATTGATTAATACCATAAATCAGTGTCAGAAAATTGTTTAAGTGCAATGACAATTTGTTCTTATTTTTCACGTACTTACCCCTCTAATTTAATCAACAAATTAACTCTGCTAACGAACGGTCCGTATCAATTTTTCTTTTCTTATAAAGAAATGAGAGAATAAATCAGTACCGAAAACCGAAGATCGATCAATACGTAATTTTTCCATCAAACTAACGCGGATAAATGAACGATTCGTGTTAATTTTCTGTTTTCTTAGAGAAATGAAAGAGTAAATCAGTACCGAATATCGAATATCGATTAATACCGTAAATCAGTGTCAGAAAATTGTCCAAGTGCAAAGACAATTTGCTCACATTTTTCAGGTACTTACCCGTCTAAACTTATTCAACAAATTAACGCGGATAAACGAACGATTGGTATCAATTTTTTTGTCTTATAAAAAATGAGAAAATAAATCAGTACCGAAAACCGAAGACTGATTAATATCATAAATCAATGTCAAGAAAATTATCCAAGTGCAATGACAAGTTGTTTTCATCTTGCAGGTACTTACCCCACTAATTTATTCAACAAATTAAGTCGGATAAAAGAACGATTCGTATCAATTTTTATTCTCTTATAAAGAAATTAGAGAATCAGTCAGTACCGAAAATTGAAGACCGATCAATATTTAATTTATTCATCAAATTAACGCGGATAACTGAACAACGCTCCGTATGAATTTTTTTTTCTTATAGAGAAATGAAAGAGTAAATTAGTACCGAAAATCGCATATCGATTAATACCGTAAATCAGTGTCAGGAAATTGTCCAAGTGCAATGACAATTTGTTCTCATTTTTCAGGTACTTACCCCTCTAAACTTATTCAACAAATTAACTCGGATAAACGAACGATTCGTATCAATTTTTTTTGTCTTATAAAAAAATGAGAAAATAAATCAGTACCGAAAACCGAAGACTGATCAATACCATAAATCAATGTCGAGAAAATTGACCAAGTGCAATGACAATTTGTTCTCATTTTTCAGGTACTTACCCCTCTAATTTACTCAACAAATTAACTCGGTTAAACGAACGGTCCGTATCAATTTTTCTTTTCTTATAAAGAAATGAGAGAATAAATCAGTACCGAAAACCGAAGACTTATAAATACGTAATTTTTCCATCAAATTAACGCGGATAAATGAACGATTCGTATTAATTTTCTGTTTTCTTATAGAGAAATGAAAGAGTAAATCAGTACCGAAAATCGAATATCGATTAATACCGTAAATCAGTGTCAGAGAATTGTCCAAGTGCAATGACAATTTGTTCTTATTTTTCAGGTACTTACCCCTTTAATTTACTTAACAAATTAACTGTGTTAAACGCACGATCCGTATCAATTTTTCTTTTCTTATAAAGAAATGAGAGTATAAATCAGTATCGAAAACCGAAGACCGATCAATACGTAATTTTTCCATCAAATTAACGCGGATAAATGAACGATTCGTATTAATTTTCTGTTTTCTTATAGAGAAATGAAAGAGTAAATCAGTACCGAAAATCGAATATCGATTAATACCGTAAATCAGTGTCAGAGAATTGTCCAAGTGCAATGACAATTTGTTCTTATTTTTCAGGTACTTACCCCTTTAATTTACTTAACAAATTAACTGTGTTAAACGCACGATCCGTATCAATTTTTCTTTTCTTATAAAGAAATGAGAGTATAAATCAGTACCGAAAACCGAAGACCGATCAATACGTAATTTTTCCATCAAATTAACGCGGATAAATGAACGATTCGTATTAATTTTCTGTTTTCTTATAGAGAAATGAAAGAGTAAATCAGTACCGAAAATCGAATATCGATTAATACCGTAAATCAGTGTCAGAGAATTGTCCAAGTGCAATGACAATTTGTTCTTATTTTTCAGGTACTTACCCCTTTAATTTACTTAACAAATTAACTGTGTTAAACGCACGATCCGTATCAATTTTTCTTTTCTTATAAAGAAATGAGAGTATAAATCAGTACCGAAAACCGAAGACCGATCAATACGTAATTTTTCCATCAAATTAACGCGGATAAATGAACGATTCGTATTAATTTTCTGTTTTCTTATAGAGAAATGAAAGAGTAAATCAGTACCGAAAATCGAATATCGATTAATACCGTAAATCAGTGTCAGAGAATTGTCCAAGTGCAATGACAATTTGTTCTTATTTTTCAGGTACTTACCCCTTTAATTTACTTAACAAATTAACTGTGTTAAACGCACGATCCGTATCAATTTTTCTTTTCTTATAAAGAAATGAGAGTATAAATCAGTACCGAAAACCGAAGACCGATCAATACGTAATTTTTCCATCAAATTAACGCGGATAAATGAACGATTCGTATTAATTTTCTGTTTTCTTATAGAGAAATGAAAGAGTAAATCAGTACCGAAAATCGAATATCGATTAATACCGTAAATCAGTGTCAGAGAATTGTCCAAGTGCAATGACAATTTGTTCTTATTTTTCAGGTACTTACCCCTTTAATTTACTTAACAAATTAACTGTGTTAAACGCACGATCCGTATCAATTTTTCTTTTCTTATAAAGAAATGAGAGTATAAATCAGTACCGAAAACCGAAGACCGATCAATACGTAATTTTTCCATCAAATTAACGCGGATAAATGAACGATTCGTATTAATTTTCTGTTTTCTTATAGAGAAATGAAAGAGTAAATCAGTACCGAAAACCGAATATCGATTAATACCGTAAATCAGTGTCAGAGAATTGTCCAAGTGCAATGACAATTTGTTCTTATTTTTCAGGTACTTACCCCTTTAATTTACTTAACAAATTAACTGTGTTAAACGCACGATCCGTATCAATTTTTCTTTTCTTATAAAGAAATGAGAGTATAAATCAGTACCGAAAACCGAAGACCGATCAATACGTAATTTTTCCATCAAATTAACGCGGATAAATGAACGATTCGTATTAATTTTCTGTTTTCTTATAGAGAAATGAAAGAGTAAATCAGTACCGAAAATCGAATATCGATTAATACCGTAAATCAGTGTCAGAGAATTGTCCAAGTGCAATGACAATTTGTTCTTATTTTTCAGGTACTTACCCTTTAATTTACTTAACAAATTAACTGTTAAACGACGATCCGTATCAATTTTTCTTTCTTATAAAGAAATGAGAGTATAAATCAGTACCGGAAACCGAAGACCGATCAATACGTAATTTTTCCATCAAATTAACGCGGATAAATGAACGATTCGTATTAATTTTCTGTTTTCTTGTAGAGGAATGAAAGAGTAAATCAGTACTGAAAATCGAATATCGATCAATACCATAAATCAGTGTCAGAAGATTGTCCAAGTGCAATGACAATTCGTTCTCATTCCCGAGTCTTTCCCAAGTCGAAATATTAATTCTACATTGATCCTGCAAATTGCATCCAATTTGAAAAATCATTGCAGAATATCTAGATGCGCAATAGTGAACAAGCTTTGTCTTACCTGAACGTTACATCTGGCTACTCTCGCAGTCTCGCCCATGATGAGTCTTCAACAGCGACGTATTCCGCAGTTTAATACTCGTTTATCTCGATAATGTATATGTACTTAATCCTTATATTCTTAATTTAAATGAGCAATTTTTGTTGATATTGATTATATATTTGCTTAACAGCGCAAGAAAGAGAACAAAGATAAACACGTAAATAGAACTGTCTTTGTTAGAACTGCGCGTGAGATAAATATATAAGGATTAAATAATCATATAAGAATTAGAGGAAATGGGAGATGAAAAACACTTTTTATTCTCATCATTCTTAAAGTTCTTTTTTCTTTTTTCTTCTCTTTTTTTTTTTCTTTTTTCTAATGAGAATGATGAGAATTGTAGCTCTCAAAAGAGCTGAAGCTGCAAAAAGACAACGGTTATGTCTAATAATGCTGTTTCACTAATAGAGATTTTAATTCTAATTCGGTACAATAAGAAAGATAAACAAGAATGAGAAACGGACATTCTAGCAGATTCTAAAGGGAAACAGCAATCTGAGCATTATTAGGCGAATAAAAATCAATACTTGTAAAATTTATATCAGATTCTAAGATCATTATTCATAGTTTTTTAAATTATGTGCAATTTTTCATTGAGAACATAATTACAAATTTGTATTCATAAACCTTAGCTTGCCTTAGCAACCTTGCTTGAATAGACATTCATATTTTATGAGAAAAGAAAAGTAGAACTCATGTTACGTGAAATTAGTTTAACGAATAATCAAATTTCAAACTATTTTTCAGATGATAAACTATGAATGCTGATCTAATTTCGACTCGGGTATGTCCTTACTTCGAATAAGGTCCGTTAAAATCAGAAAAATCTTGAGTAATAATAATGACTCGAGATACCTCGAATACCATATATGATGTATCGCTGTCCACGTCTCTCGGCGCGCTCCAAGTCCTCTGCATCCTGACTTCTCGATCCGACGTCCTCCTTCTGGTTACTCCGTCGCAGCACCCCCGGATACTCCATCGTAGCACTGGCGACGACACTGACTCTAGCTCTAACACTCGCGCAAGTAAGATTCGGACAAAGAAACGCGTATTAACCGATACGACTACCGACACTCGTACTCTGCGTCGCGGTATGCGCGTCGTTCGTCGGCCCGAGGCGCAATGTCCTTTCCGCAATCACGGAGTCATGTATAAGCGTATGAAAACAAACAATCGGGAAGGCACGGTTACCCCCCACTTTGCCGATCAGTGTTGATGCCTGCGTCGTCCGTTAGCTGAAAATGAAAACAACTCGTATTTTCAAAGCATGCCTGTGAGAGATTCGCTTCAAACTTCGTAATACTTTACGTCTGTCCCAAGAATCATATTACGTCGAATTTAAACCGTCTCTATTGACATGCGAATTTTGTCTCGTTCTTATTAAATGTTAGATTATCCGCTGCGGACAATAAGTCTTCTACTTTTCATCTAATATTCAATGATAATAAATAACATTTAATTGCATTCGTTTGACATTTTTTATTTCGAAAATAAAAAAAATATATACCAGGGTGAGATTTCACCCATAACAACATCAACGTGATTTTCTTTGATGCTTTTTTTAAAAGTTCAAATATTTCGTCGACTCGCGGGATATTTATAATTGGAGTCTCGTCGCGTTAATTAACATGTGCTGCTCCGAGAGGATCGAATGCTCACCGACGGTCACTGTCAGTGCCACGAGTGAATGTCCGGAGCGGACGGGATGCCGAATTGTGAAGCAGGACGAAGGGAACGGGACGCGGGCAACGATACATCGTGCGTCTCCAGACGTATCAAATCGTTTATTATACAGGAGACTTTGATACGGCAACATGTATGTAGAGGATTTAATATTTAATATGTACTTTTATTTTCCTTGCTCCCCCTCTCCCGCTCTTTTTAGACCTTCGGGCATAGTCTGGCATAGAGATAGTAACTATGGTTGCAGCACGGACATAAACCGCCTGAAAGTGGATGTAGCATGGACTTCCACCATATGCAGATTTTACCACCGAGACCTGAAAGTGGATGTACTATCGTAGTTCCCCTCTCAAAATGGATGCAGATGGCGTCCTTTCCCATTGCGGAAAGTCGGTGTCGCAGAAAATGTCGTATTGGCTGCTCTCAGGTTACTCTCTGGTGATACCCAAGCAGACGTCATCATGATGACGTCAGAATGATGAGGAAATTTTTTTTTATCACGATTTCATTATGATTTGGTCATTTTCTTGTCATTTTGGTGTCATCATCAATTTTATCTATTTATATTGTAAGAACTCCGACAAGTATTTCAATATTTCAGTATATCTCCTCCTTTGTTTGAGAAGTGTAATTATCAGGATGTGAAGGTTGCGGTCGATAAATAGAAAATTCTCTCTTATTGAACAACACAAGACTGAATATATATATTGTAAATTAAACACAATTATATATACATCCGACATCGTCTTTCCGTGCAATACAATGCTTTATAATACTCCGAATCTATTCTAGTTTTCTAGGCTTCTCTTGCGAAAGCCACGACCGACTCAACAAACCTCAAATGCTAAGCTAAGCTCTAAACACTAAGTTCCTCCGCTTAATCTCTATCTCAATTTTCGCCTCTTTACTCTACTCTCCCTTTCGACTCGATTCTTTACTCTCTTTTCCGACCCTCTTCGCTCTTTCCCGACGCTCTTCTTACGCTCTTTTCTCAGCTCTCTCTTTTGCTTTTCACGGTGGCTATTTTTATATCTCCCATCCTATCAGCCGCGCCTGAGCTGTTGAGTTCCGTCTATGTCAGTGGCTCCACCCGGAACTGGATGGTGCTGACATGCATCGCTTATTTCTTACAATATGGCCCTTATTCTCGAAAAATATCATATATTTCACTTTCACCAATGGGACATTTAATTGGCTGAAAATCGTGATATCTAATGACATTTATGAAATATCGTATGCGACATTTTCCGACAAGAATATGGGCCTTGAGAATTGGAGGCCTTAAATTTTATGTCTTTATTTGTCGATCGTTATCGTAAAAACTTATGTACACATATATACAATAAAAAAAATAATTTGAGTTTGATACTTCTAAAAATAATAACGTGTTGCGCTTGTACTTGGCGCTCTTTTTTTTACCTTTTTGTTTAAAAAGATAAATTTAATATAATATTAAATATACGTACGTTTCACGTATAACGTGATTGATTTGGAGTACTCCGTGCCCACGATGTTATTCATAGCGACGCATTCATTCCCTGACTTTCTCTGATCTGTTATATCGGATTCGATAATCTGCAAGACACCTGAAACATAAAATGTGATATTCTCGAATTCCTCTCAGGATTTTTTTGTCTAAAGAAAGATCAATGATGCGATCGCAGATCTCATGTATATGTCATGTCAATAGAGACAGTTTGAATTCGACGTAATATGATTCTTGGAACAGACGTAAATAAGTATTGTGAAGTTGAAACGAGTCTCTCACAGGCATGCTTTGAAAACACGAGTTGTTTTCATTTTTAGCTAACGGACGACGCAGGGCATCAACACTGATCGGCAAGGTCAGCGACTGGTGGGGGGGTAACCGTGCCTTCCCGATTGTTTGGTTTCGTACCCTTATATATGACTCCGTGATTGCGGAAAGGACATTGCGCCTCGGGCCGACGAACGACGCGCATACCGCGA
This sequence comes from Harpegnathos saltator, assembly GCF_003227715.2. Lineage (NCBI taxonomy): Eukaryota > Metazoa > Arthropoda > Insecta > Hymenoptera > Formicidae > Harpegnathos > Harpegnathos saltator. Next base: position 6,514 of record NW_020230328.1, on the reverse strand, counting down.
CGCAGAGTATCGGTTAATACGTGTTTCTTTGTCCCCGAATCTTACTTGCGCGAGTGTTAAAGCTAGAGTCAGTGTCGTCGTCAGTGCTACGATGGAGTATCCGGGGGTGCTGCGGAGTTACGGAATAACCAGAAGGAGGAAGTCGGATCGAGAAGCCAGGATGGAGAGAGGACCTGGAGCCGAGAGACGTGGACAGCGATACATCAAGTATGGTATTCGAGGTACCTCGAATAATTATTATTACGCAGGATTTTTCTGATTTTAACGGACCTTACTCGAAATAAGGACATACCCGAGTCGAAATTAGATCAGCATTCATAGTTTATCATCTGAAAAATGATAAAATAGCTTGAGATTTGATTATTCGTTAACCTAATTTCACGTAACATGAGTTCTACTTTTCTTTTCTCATAAAATATGAATGTCTATTCAAGCAAGGTTGCTGAGGCAAGCTAAGGTTTATGAATATAAATTCTTAATTATGTTCTCAATAAAAGTTGCACATAATTTAGAAAACTATGAATAATGATCTTAGAATCTGATATAAATTTTACGAGTGTTGATTTTTATTCGTCTAATAATGCTCAGATTGCTGTTTTCGTTTAGAATCTGCTAGAATGTCCGTTTCTCATTCTTGTTTATCTTTCTTATTGTACCGAATCTGAATTAAAATCTCTATTAGTGAAACAGCATTATTAGACATAACCGTTGTCTTTGCCTTTGCAGCTTCAGCTCTTTTGAGAGCTACAATTCTCATCATGCTCATTAGAAAAAAGAAAAGAAAAAAAAGAGAAGAAAAAAGGAAAAAAGAACTTTAAGAATGATGAGAATTAAAAGTGTTTTTCATCTCCCATTTCCTCTAATTCTTATATGATTATTTAATCCTTATATATTTATCTCACGCGCAGTTCTAACAAAGGCAGTTATATTTACGTTTTTATCTTTGTTCTCTTTCTTACGCTGTTAAGCGAATATATAATCAACATCAACAAAAATTGTTCATTTAAATTAAAAATATAAGGATTAAGTACATATACATTATCGAGATAAACAAGTATTAAATAACTGCGGAATACGTCGCTGTTGAAGACTCATCATGGACGAGACTGCGAGAGTAGTCAGATACGTTCAGGTAGGCCAAAGCTTGTTCACTATTGCGCATCTAGATATTTTGCATTGATTTTTCAAATTGAATGCAATTTGCAGGATCAATGTAGAATTAATATTTCGACTCGGGAAAGATTCGGGAATGAGAACGAATTGTCATTGCACTTGGACAATCTTCTGACACTGATTTCTGGTATTGGTTGATATTCGATTTTCAGTACTGATTTACTCTTTCATTCCTCTACAAGAAAAAAAATTGATACGACTCGTTCATTTATTCGCGTTAACTTGATGAATAAATTAAATATTGATCGGGCTTCAATTTTCGGTACTGATTTATTCTCTCATTTCTTTATAAGACAAGAAAAATTGATACGAATTATTCGTTTATTCGAGTTAATTTGTTGAGTAAATTAGAGGGATAAATACTTGAAAAATGAGAACAAATTGTCATTGTACTGAGACAATTTTCTGACACTGATTTACGGTATTGATCGATATTCAACTTTCGGTATTGATTTACTCTTTCATTTCTCTATAAAAAAAAAATTCATACGAATCGTTCATTTATCCGCGTTAATTTGATGAATAAATTAAATATTGATCGGTCTTCAATTTTCGGTACTGACTGATTCCCTAATTTCTTTATAAGAGACTAAAAATTGATACGAATCGTTCTTTTATACGACTTAATTTGTTGAATAAATTAGTGGGGTAAGTACCTGCAAGATGAAAACAACTTGTCATTGCACTTGGACAATTTTCTTGACATTGATTTATGGTATTGATCAGTCTTCGGTTTTCGGTACTGATTTATTTTCTCATTTTTTTATAAAACAAAAAAATTGGTGCGAATCGCTCGTTTATCCGAGTTAATTTGTTGAATAAGATTAGAGGGGTAAGTACCTGAAAAATGAGAACAAATTGTCATTGCACTTGGACAATTTTCTGATACTGATTTACGGTATTGATCGATATTCGATTTTCGGTACTGATTTACTCCTTCATTTCTCTATAAGAAAAAAAAATTCATACGAATCGTTCATTTATCCGCGTTAATTTGATGAATAAATTAAATATTGATCGGTCTTCAATTTTCGGTACTGATTTATTCTCTTATTTCTTTATAAAAGAATAAAAACTGATACGAATCGTTTTTTTATCCGACTTAATTTGTTGAGTAAATTAATGGGGTAAGTACCTGCAAGATGAAAACAACTTGTCATTGCACTTGGACAATTTTCTTGACATTGATTTATGGTACTGATCAGTCTTCGGTTTTCGGTATTGATTTATCTTCTCATTTTTTTATAAGACAAAAAAATTGATACGAATTGTTCGTTTATCCGAGTTAATTTGATGAATAAATTAAATATTGATCGGTCTTTAATTTTCGGTACTGACTGATTCTCTAATTTCTTTATAAAATAATAAAAATTGATACGAATCGTTCTTTTATCCGACTTAATTTGTTGAGTAAATTAGTGGGGTAAGTACCTGCAAGATGAAAACAACTTGTCATTGCACTTAGACAATTTTCTAACGCTGATTTATAGTATTGATCAATATCCGGTTTTCGATACTGATTTAGTCTTTGATTTCTCTATAAAAGAAAAAAAGATTGATACAAATTGTTCATTTATCCGCGTTAATTTGAAGAAAAAATTAGATATTGAACGGTCTCCGATTTTCGGTACTGATTTATTTTCTCATTGTTTTATAAGACAAAGAAAATTGATACGAATCGTCCGTTTATCCGAGTTAATTTGTCGAATAAGATTAGAGGGGTAAGTACCTGAAAAATGAGAATAAATTGTCATTGCACTTGGACAATTTTTTGATACTGATTTATGGTATTAATCGATATTCGATGTTTGGTACTGATTTACTCTTTCATTTCTCAATAAGAAAAAGAAATTTATACGAATCATTCCTTTATTCGCGTTAATTTAATGAATAAATTAAATATTGATCGGTCTTCAATTTTCGGTACTGACTGATTCTTTAATTTCTTTATAACAGAATAAAAATTGATACGAATCGTTTTTTTATCCGACTTAATTTGTTGAGTAAATTAATGGGGTAAGTACCTGCAAGATGAAAACAACTTGTCATTGCACTTGGACAATTTTTTTGACATTGATTTATGGTATTGATCAGTGTTCGGTTTTCGGTATTGATTTATCTTCTCATTTTTTTATAAGACAAAAAAGTTGATACGAATCGTCCGTTTATCCGAGTTAATTTGTCGAATAAGATTAGAGGGGTAAGTACCTGAAAAATGAGAACAAATTGTCATTGCACGTGGACAATTTTTTGACACTGATTTATGGTGTTAATCGATATTCGATTTTCGGTACTGATTTGCTCCTTCATTTCTCTATAAGAAAACAGAAAGTTAATACGAATTGTTCATTTATCCGCGTTAATTTGGTGAAAAAATTAGGTATTGATCGGTCTGCGGTTTTCGATACTGATTTATTCTGCCATTTCTTTATAAGAAAAGAAAAATTGGTACGGATCGTTCGTTTAACCGAATTAATTTGTTGAGTAAATTAGAGTGGTAAGTACCTGAAAAATGAGAACAAATTGTCATTGCACTTGGACAATTTTCTGACACTGATTTATAGTATTAATCGATATTCGGTTTCCGGTACTGATTTATTTTCTGATTTTCTTAAAAGACAAAAAATTAATACGATCTTTCGTTTATCCAAGTTAATTTGTTGAATAAAATTAGAGGGGTAAGTACCTGAAAAATGAGAACAAATTGTCATTGCACTTGGACAATTTTTTGACACTGATTTATGGTATTAATCGGTATTCGATTTTCGATACTGATTTATTCTTTCATTTTTCTACAAAAAAAAATTCATACGAATCGTTCATTTATCCGCGCTATTTTGATGAATAAATTAAATATTGATCGGTTCAATTTTCGGTACTGATTTATTCTCTCATTTCTTTATAAGACAAGAAAAATTGATACGAATCATTCGTTTATTCGAGTTAATTTGTTGAGTAAATTAGAGGGATAAATACCTGAAAAATGAAAACAAATTGTCATTGGTACTTGGACAATTTTCTGACACTGATTTACGGTATTGATCGATATTCGATTTTCGGTACTGATTTACTCTTTCATTTCGCTATAAGAAAAGAAAAAAATCATACGAATCGTTCATTTATCCACGTTAATTTCATAAATAAATTAAATATTGATCGGTCTTCAATTTTCGGTACTGACTGATTCCCTAATTTCTTTATAAGAGATTAAAAATTGATACGAACAATTGATACATTCTTTTATCCGACTTAATTTGTTGAGTAAATTAGTGGGGTAAATACCTGCAAGATGAAAACAACTTGTCATTGCACTTGGACAATTTTCGTGACATTGATTTACGGTATTGATCGATATTCGATTTTCGGTACTGATTTACTCTTTCATTTTCCTATAAGAAGAGAAAAATTGATACGAATCGTTCGTTTATCCGAGTTAATTTGATGAATAAGTTAGATATTGATCGATCTTCGATTTCGGTACTGATTTACTCTTTCATTTCTCTATAAGAAGAGAAAAATTGATACGAATCGTTCGTTTATCTGAGTTAATTTGTTGTGTAAATTACAGCTGTAACTATCTTGAAAAATGGGAACAAATTGTCATTGCACGTGTGCAATTTTTTGACACTGCTTTATGGTATTAATCGATATTCGATTTTCGGTACTGATTTAGTCTTTCCATTTCTCTATAAGAAAACAGAAAATTAATATGAATCGTCCATTAATCCGCGTTAATTTGATGAATAAATTAGGTATTGATCGGCCTTCGATTTTCGGTACTTATTTATTCTCTCATTTCTTTATAAGAGAAGAAAAATTGGTACGATTCGTTCGTTTAACCGAGTTAATTTGTTGTGTAAATTATAGCGGTTACTATCTTGAAAAATGAGAACAAATTGTCATTGGACAATTTTCTGACACTGATTTATGGTATTAATCGGTATTCGATTTTCGATACTGATTTACTCTTTCATTGCTTTATAAGAAAAGGAAAAATAGATACGAATCTTTTATTTATCCGCGTTAATTTTTATTTTTTTTTTATTATATATAAGTGGTCCATGGAACGATTAAATATTCGAATACATGTTGCCGTATCAAAGTTTCCTCTATAATAAACGATTTGACGCGTCTGGAGACGCATGATGTATCGTTGCCCGCATCCCATTCCCTTCGTCCTGCTTCCCTGTATAAAATGTCGAGTTGAAACGTATTAAAAAGTATTGACATTTTGAATATGTCTGAATTCTGAATCTTTTTGATCCAAAGAAAAGGATTGAAAAGTTTTAGTTCCTATTAAATTTTACTGCGCTAAATGCGAGACGGTCTCTTTCGCCCGGCTGCCTGACCACGAAAATTTCTCTGGTACGCTAAATCCCATCAGGGCCCATAAGGCCATCAGTCTTTGTAGTATATCTCGTCGGTGCATAAGGTTTATATTACCTGTACATACATATTTTGAAACATTTTCTTTTGGATATTATATCAAACGGATTTTGCGTGTCACGTAATATCCTTCGGACTACACGGACATTATTATTTTGATCATTTTGATTTCTTTGGTATTCATTGAATTATCCAGAACGCGCAACTGCCCATGTTGAACGACTCAATTGTCGTGTGAAATGTTTCGATTTTCACAAATTCATATAAAATTTTTAATTTTTCACTGATTCACAGAAGTCTTTCACTTTTTATTAGTTCACGCTAGGGAAAAGATTTATGATCGCTGCCCCGAGCAGCTGCAACGCTTTTCGAATCATCTATGTCGGCGCGCTTTTACTCCTCAGATTTCTGGTCATTAATAACTCGATAATTATTACGAATCTCGCAAAATGATATGGGACTTTTATATTTGTCTTAACCCAATCTACTTTCGGTACCGTTGTAGCACGGACATAAACCGCCTAAAAATGGATGTAGCACGGACTGCCACCACATACAGGTTTTACCGCCGGAATCTGAAATCGGATGTAGCATCGTAGTTCCCCTCTCAAAATGAATGCAGATGACGTCCTTTCCCAGTGCGGAAAGTCGGTGTCGTCGAAAACACCGTGTTGGCCGCTCTCACGTTCCTCTCTGCTAGGACCTTTCAATCAGATACTGGACATAAGAGAGTCAGTTTTGATTAGTCCTTTCGTGTTTCATCAAATCATACACAGTACGCAATCACAATAGGGTTATCTTAGGTTCAGAAGAGATAGAACAAAGAAAGAGATTGAAAATATGTCTCTATTTCTCTTGAAAGATTTTGATAAAACCTCAGTTAGGGCTATGGTACATAAAAAAACATAAGCAGTAAAATTAAACAGTAAGGAAATAGCTAATCACGATCAATTAT